>NW_014638997.1:0-235422 GCF_000747765.1 Moesziomyces antarcticus
TAACCCTAACCCTAACCCTAACCCTAACCCTAACCCTAACCCTAACCCTAACCCTAACCCTAACCCTAACCCTAACCCTAACCCTAACCCTGACCCTGCTGTCAACACAGCTGCAACTCTGGCCGAAAGTGCCGGGGCAGCTACCGTCATACCCACCGCAGCACCCGCAGCTACCACCGCTACAGCTTCTAGCGCTGCAGCTGGTGCTGGTCTCTCCACCGTTGCAACCGCCTGTCTTGTCGTGGTCACCGTCGCGATCGTCGTCGCGGTCGGTGTCTTCTGCTGGTCCAAGTACCAAGAGCACAAGCGTGAGCAACGCCGAGAATTACGCGAGGAGCAACTCCACCGTCAACGCATGGTTCCCACCCAGCCCGTTTCCACCCCTTATCGCGACTCCGTTGACATGAGCCAGGTTTAAGCCGCGTCTGCGTCAGCCTCATCCCGCACTCACCTTTGTCTTGCACTCTTCGCACCCTTCATGCTGTTTGTCGGCAACGTCATCGATCTTCACCGTTTTATCTCGTCCTCTGTTCTCGCATTCGCCTCTGCTCAATTCTACCTTGCGATCCTCTTCGATCCGGGATCAGTGTGCAGTGCGTGTGCGCGTCATTAATCTTTTCTTCCTGTGCGATTCGGGGTAATGGTGGATGCGACACAATGTGCTCTACTTCAAACACCTTCTGAGAATCCTCATAACGTGGGTAGGCAACCATGCTCCAATGGGTCTCGAAAGACAAAGCTGAAACTGCAAAACAAAATAAAAACATCAAAGCCAGCGAGCACAAGGAAAGCATTCGAAGACACAGCTGTTGTCAAGACTGGAAGCCAATCCCAGACATGGCACGCGGCATCTCGGATGGCGAGAACGTGGGGACTAGCTCTTGAATCGCCTCATTCACGGCGTGGCGCTGATCGTCCTGAAGGAAGCGCAAAGTCTGAATGTTGGCGATGCTCGCTGAGATAGGGATAGGCAAGCTTGCTGCCATGGACTGAGGATCGCTACGCACCAGGATCGGCCTTCCGTCCGGCAGCTGCTGGATCCGATGGTTGTATGCATTGCAAATCTCGTACCAAGTCTTGCCTTGGGCAGTACCATGGCGTAACCAAACAAACTTGAGCACTTCATGCGGATCCACCAGGCCCGAAATATTGAGGGTTTCGAGACTCGGCACAGGCACGAGCATCGAGTCGCCCCGTCTCCGGCTCTTTGTCAACATCGGGTACAGCGATCGGAGCGGCACCCGAGCTGTGGCAGGGCGTCGCACATTGAGGTAGAGCACCTTGAGGTGGCGTAGGTAGGTGATACCCTCCAACAGCTTTTCCTGATCTTGAGCGCTGGCTGGCAGCTCCAATTCGAGCCTTCGGAGCTGCTCCCACTTGCTCAGCATGTAGCCCGATGCGAAGTAATTGGGCGCGATGGGAATCCTGAAGGCTGTAAAGTCGATTTGGTACGCCTCTTTCAGGCTAGGACAAAGATAGAAGAGCCAGTTGAGCAGTGGGGGACGGCACACCACCTGGAGCTGATCGAAAGTGATGCGTTCCATCGGTCCTTGCAGAAAGCTAGACGAAACGAGCTTGTCAATCGCATACGATTGAGATGAGCAATCCCACATTTGGAGTGTTGGTGACAGCTGATGCAGGCCATCGACGAGACCCCGCAGGTCGTGAGATGGTGCAAGACCGTCCTTGAGGTATCGTAGTCCCAAAGTATTCGGACTGAGATCGCAGTATGGCAAAGAGCTGGGTGCGTAAAACTTGTCGAGCGCAAAGGTACGCTGAGAAAAGCGCCTGGATGGAAAGTTCCAGGTTCGCTGAAAGAAGGGCGGCAGCTTGTCGAGAAAGCGCAGATCGATAGCGCTCAAACGCGGACAATGACTGTAGAGCTCTTCCAGGCATAGGGCTTGGTCTGCAATCGAAATACTGATCTGCCGGAGAGTGGCACAGCTACGACGCAGCTCTTCAAGGATGGGGATGAGGTGATCGCGACAAGGGCAAAGGGGCACCTCAATGAGTACGCTTTCGAGCCTCGCAGGGGCGTCAACTGCGCGACTGTCTCGTGAGCGGTCCGAGTATGCGCGCACGAGCTCCAAGATCTCGCTCGAGGTGGTGCATGGAGCGCGAGTTGGAATGTCGATATGGTCGAGGTTCACTTGGAGCCTGACATGTTTCCAAGCGTCGGGATGATGGCGGAAAGGGCGGACGCTGCTGACTGCTGCCAGGTCGCGGCGGTCGATAAACGAGATGATGTGGCCTATTACCTCGAAGGGCAGGTCGGCCAACCCCCTGGGTGTGACCTGGTGTGCTGATGTGCTTGCAGGAGCGTCTGTCTGTGTGACGGTGATACGATGGTCTTTTAGGCTCGAAGAGTGAGCGCGACGAAGAGACTGATTGCAGCGACGAATCGAGACCGAGGTGGAGCTGGCAGTATCGTAACGGTAATCGATGGGATCAGAGCTCGAAGACGGCGTCGGAGGCCCCGAGGTGCTGCCGTCTGACTCGTCGTTGTCGACAAGGTCAGGCGGGTGCTGCGGAGCCATACGTGGAGTTCCAAGTAAAGGCTCAGTATCCGTGGTTGAACCTTCCATTGGCATGTCTTGGTTGGCTCCGCAAGGTTGATCTCTTGTTGTGTCGCCATTTCTTCCTCCGTCGCCGCTTCCTCCGTGGCCGAAACAGTAACGCCAGGCATCCTGGGCTGCCTGGCGCAATTGAGCCAGAACTTTGGTGACAAAGGCTACGAGGCTGGACCAAGAGGTCGAGTGCGGGTCCATGTTGTAGGGTGTGGAGAATGCTGAGGCAAGAGATGTGGGATGGACGACGACGCTTTGAGCGATTGAGAGGATGCGCTTTATAGCTTTGCAGAGCAACGAGATTCAGTAGTCGCTCTGTTCGTCGTCGACTTGCAGAGTCGCACGCACAGACACGCGCACACGAGCTCACACCAACACTTGACACCGAGACGAGAGTGAAAGAGAAGAGGTGTGGGGCCGCACAGATCAGGAAAGTTCTCACGAGTGGAGAAGTGGAGCAGGCTGAACGTCTTGGACGCTCGGCTTGTACTGCAGACTGAGTCTGGTGCGGTGCCTGGCTGACTGGAGCACATTGAGCCTTGCAAAGCGAGCCTTGTCTGACGTGGGTCCAGATCCCATCGATTGCGCAGTGAGGTTCGAGCGGCGTGTGATCTGCGGTACGGGACGATAGATTGCAGTCTGCGATACCACACTGGGCAGTGTGTACTGATTCGTTCTTAGGGTCGCAGGCGGAGTCTTTTGAGGGTGCTGTACGATGCATCTTTTTCGTTTCGCATCCGAGCTTTTCTGGAGACGTGGACCCTCGAAAATCGGATTGTGGGCGAACAGCCGGTACAGTCTGGACCGATGGCGTACATGCATGCGACGTGCATGTGATGCCTCTCTTACAGTGCAACAGAGCTGTCATTGCAAAGTCATTCGCCCGCCGTCTGTGTCAGACAGTGAGCGCACTGTAGTACAGCCTCGACGTAGTGACGTGCTCTCTCGGCATGCTCGCAAGCTTCTATCATGCACGGGTTCGAGGATTAGAGGCACAAGAAGACCGGAAACCAAAGAAAAACGCCTTTCCAGCTTGACCGACAGCGCGTTGGCGGGTGTGACTTTAGGCTGCCAACGCCTTGGTCCGGCCACATGGCAAGAGCGAGCGGGCTGCGGACTGCAGCAAAGCCATCGTGCAGCTGTCGTGCAGCTGTCGTGCAGCTGCAAAATTGGATCATCACGCCTGGTCTCTACCGTTCTCACCATTCCCCGCATTCATGCCAAACGCCTGCGAATCACAAATTTCGATTGAATTTAAATTATTTATATTTCTGGGTTGCAGGGCTAGGACCGGACGGCGGACTGGCCTGTGAGCCTTGGGCTGGGCGACGGACTAACTAACTGGTCTGTGAACCAGCAGTGCCTGATTCCGCATTTCCCACGCGCTTCCCAGTCTGAGCGCATCAACGAGTCCAGCCGAACGTCCGAGCCCGTGGAGAGCCGGGGCGCAGTTCAATTGGCCTGTCCATCCGGCAATCGCAGATCACATCAGGTCGCATGAGTTTCATCCGTCGGTCTGTCTGCCGACATTCAGGGTCCGAGTAGGAAGAGGCCGGATCCTAGCAAAGGAGGCCGTTGCGCACCGCCGCTCCCGCGCCTCCCGCGCCAGGAACCTTGCGCGGCGAGGGGTGAATTGCCACAAGAGCAGGTCGTCTGGATCTACACCTGAGCCAGCCTGCGCTTTCAAGGCAAAGAAACATCGGCGCGCTGCTTGCTGGTGTGATGTTGGATACATGAGATGACACGGCGGCGGCAGCCCAGCCGCTGGACCAACGTCGAGATACCGTCCGTGCGCCGTTCTCGGAGACGTCCTCCGAGGTGGTGGCGGTGGCCGACGTTGGTCTGTCGATTCGCTTTGCGCCCAATCATGGCTTTCACGGCCAAGCGTTGCGCATAGGTCTCCAAGCTGATTTGCGCCATGCACGATCTGTTTGATGCAGCTGAGGCGGCGTGCGAATTGCTCCCCGTGGTGGCTGCAGCCCGCATCCATGTAGGCCGCCATCTTGGCAGTGCGCTGCTCGTCCAGATGTCCGTGTGGTTCGTAGCGCGTGCATTGGCCTCGCTGACGGCTCACTTCCCGCCGCCACGCCGATCGCTCGACGCACACACTCATGCGGCTGCCGAGGAACCGCAACAAGTGTCAGAAGGCATGGGCTCGGAAGCGCGACGCCTTGGCATTGCAACGCCGCGTCTGGACGCCGTACGGAATCGATTGCCAATGCCCGTGCCGGGGTCACTGAAAGCTGCCCTCGAAACCAGTGCGCCGATCGACGCTTGGAGAAATTCCAGTTGACCCGTCTCACCGCTGCTCTCAAACGGTTGTGCGTGTACAGTCATCGCACGCCTCGTTATGCATTATCCCGCGAGTCTGAGACATGACATTCTCCCAGGCGATGTCATCCTGAGACCTTGAGCATGCTTGGCTAGCTCGCCCGCTCCAATCTCGTTGTAATGCCGTCCCCCGATTGCTTGCGTTGACGAGGCCTAGATTTGCGGCCTGTGGTCGGAGCCAAAAGGGGAACGAGTCTGCGGCGCGCAAGCGGCGATCAACGCTCCACGATGCGCAACACAGCCCAGCGACCGGGCCAGGACGAGACGTCAAGGGCAGGAATGTCGCGCGCACTATCGTCCTTCTTGTATTGTTTGCTGTGTTTGTCCTTGCGCGCTTGGTAGTAGTTTCTTTGGCCAATCCATCGCATGCTGTGCTCATACGCCCACCAGTCTCGCTGCAAGCTTGCAATCCAGCCTTCGCTCCAGAGAGGATGCTTCATGGCCACGCTGTCTTCGAGCTCGTCAGCAGCCAGGTCGAGCGGCTCATTGCCCTTCGACTTTGGCGATGCGTCGTTTGAACCGATATGTACGAGAGTGATGCGTCCCGAAGCGACGAAACAGGTGGTGGTCCAATGCTTGCGAAGAAAGTCGGGCAAGACACCGCGGCGGACACGCACGGTGCCCGCGTAGCCGTGCAGTTCCTGTCATGCTATGACCTGCTCTGCGATGGCGTCGGTATCGCGTGCGAGGCGCTGGTGGCGCTCCGTTTGCGATGGAAGCTCCATCGAATACGTCCGGACTTGCGTGCGAAAGCAAGACTCGACCGACGAGGCGGCAGCGACAGCATAGGCTCTGATGTGTATGGCGAAGCTCCTGTATAAAAAACGCAAATAGCTAGAAGAGGTCCGGATGTGACAAGCAGCGACCGGCTTCGGCGGCGTTACACGACCAATGACGAGATGGTTGATTGAGCAGCGCGGAGGGAGGCGCACCGAATTCCGCGGGCCGCGGGCCGCCGGTCAAGCGGGATGCGCGTTGCCGTCGCAAGGCCAGATGCAAGCAGGCACCGAAATAGCTGACGGAAGCCGTATCGAGAGCGCAAGACGGTTTGGCGGCGATCTTTCATGTTCCTCAGTCGAGGATGTCCGCATTCGGAACGCCACTCCGAAGCGCATATTTGATCGCCCGATAACGAAACGCTTTGAACCGTTCTAACAACGACGCTCGGGCCGCACTCGTCCCTCCGCCGTCCCTCCAATTTTGAGTTCGTCGGTGCAACGCCATCCGGCGGGTTTGTCGATTCGTCTCTGGCCATCATCTTTCTCGTCTAGCGCAGTCGGTACCAGCAACACGGAGATCTGAATGCCGACGAGCCTTGCACGATTCATTGGACGGATGAGCAGCTGGTTGTTCTTTAGGACGTTGACGAATGCTCAAACGCATGTGAGGACATTATACCAGGTTCTAATCGCCGCAAAAACAGCCACATGGAGGACGCTGCCGCCACCGATCAGGCCTCAACTTCTCGGCAGCCTCCTTGTCGCCTGCATAGCGGATGGATTCACGAGAACAACATCAAAGAAGACATCCAACAAGAGGCCAAGACATTTCATCGTCCTTACGTGCTCGTCACCGAGACACCTTGCTCGTGCAAGCAAGGAAAAGCCGTTGTCATTGCCAGCGGCTGGAAGTTCGGACTCGACTTTTTCCTCCTCTTGACGTCATGGAAGGAAGTCTCGTCGGTTTCCGCCATCGCCAGTGCGTGCATGGAGACCAACATGGATCTCGAGCGTACAATCAACACCGTCAGGTCTCGCAAAATGAAGGTCTTGCACATCATCGCCTGATCTGCGCCTGATCTGCATCACACTGCACATCCGGCCCGGTCATCGCCAACAGCGCATCCGTCACGGAGCATGAAAAAACGATTGGATTATAAACGTCCGAAGCTCTTTGATGCAGCGGAGAGGCCAGCGATTTCGCAGCTAGGCCTTGTTCCGCAAGTGACTAAAGCGTTGGCCCCAGACGCCATTCTTGCCGGGCGAAAGAATGCCATTGGGATCAAGCGCGTCCTTGAGCGTCTCGTTGAGACGGCTGATGGCGCCACCGTTAAAGTTAAACGTTCCAGCCACCTGATCCTGGAAGGCAAGATGGGTGCGGTACTCGCTCCAGCCCTTGTCGGCGGCAGCCTGGATGAGGTCTTGCATCAAGGTGCGCATGCGATCGCGCTGCTCCTTGCTGTGGCGATCGTAGACGATGCAGCAGATGTTGTGTAGCTCGCGCAGGCCGATCACCTGGGTGCAGATGGGGTCGAAGCCGTACTGACGGCACTTTTCCTCGAGCAGCTGCCATTGCCCCATAGCCGCGTCGCCGGTGACGTTGGAGATGGGCGAGAAGAAGCAGTGGGCGCCGTTATCAAGCCAGCTGATCCAGTCGAGCTCGAGCAAATTGGGGATGCCGGCCAGCGTCTTGGCACGTGAGTGCAAGATCGACGAAGGACCGACATCTTCCTCAAAGTAGTGCTTGGAGCCCTTGATCTGCGACAGCGATCCCCAAATGACGCTCCACAGCATGTCTTGCATGGGTGGCGGGCCGTAGAGCGCTCCGTAAAAGCCCCAGTAGCCAAGATCGAGCTGTTCCGCAATCTCGTAGACCTTTTCGTCGGGCAGAGCGCCTTCGCTGAGCTGGCCACCTTCCCAGTCCTTGCGCTGTCGAAGGCATGCAGCGTCGAGCAGGACGTGGCGAATGGTCGGGGCGTTCTGGATGATCATACGGTTGCGCAGGGGTCGGATGCGCTCGACCAGCTCGTGCAAATCCTCTTTGCGAGGCACGGTGATCAGAAAAGGCTTGAAGCCACCCGGGTTGAGCAGAAGCCAGAATCCAGCCTTGGTGATGATGCCGAGACTGGACTGCGTAAAGATGCCATCGTGATAGGGACCGAAGCCGTACGGGAATGTCTGCCAGGTATCGCTGCCTTCCATGGCGCCATTTCCGGTGCGGACAATGTCACCGTTGGGCAGCACGACCTCCATGCCGCAGTGGAACATAAAGTGGTCTCCATAGGGGGTGTAGCCGGCGCCTCGTTCGGCCATGTTGCCAACGACGCTTCCCCATCCAATGTCGGGGCAGTCGACCCACAACTGCGAGTTGCGCCTCTGGATCTCCTCGTAGAGGTCAAAGTAGGAGACGCCCGGCTCGAGCAAGCAGAAGGCGGAGTCTTCGTCGATCTGAAGCACCTTGTTCATCCTCTTGAGGTCGAGGATCTCAGTTCCGCGCAGTCGTACAGCGAAGCCGCCGTATCCGAGGTTACGACCCATGGAGACGGCGTGGAGCGGCTGCCTGTACTTGTTGGCCAGCTTGACGATGCTGGCCACCTCCTCTACGGAGGCAGACTGGATGTGGGCGCTGGCCATGAAGCGTTCCGCCTCGTCGATCTTGAAGAAATCTTCAAAGTGAGGCAGGCTGAGGTAGTCCGAGTGGCCGTCCGGCTCGGGCTTGCCGGTAGTGTTGACGAAGCAGTTTTTCGCCGACGATCTTCTTGCCCTCTGCAACAAAGTTCTCGAATTGCTCTGGAGTCACATCTTCGACGAGCACGGACTGTGGCTTGGATCCGGACTTGGTGTTCTCATCGAGTGGCTGTATGTAGGCCTTGAAGCCCTTTCGATAGGCTGACTGGTTTGAGCCCTGACCGGCGACCGTGGCGGCGAGCCTGTTCGAGGTGCTGCCGTCGCCTGACAGTACGATGCTGTCTCCGCCGTCGGGGGCCATGCTGCAAGGCTGTAGAAGATGAAGCTTAGAGGTGAAGGTACAATTGGGCACGTCAATGCTAGTGTCGGCCGAGGAAAGCAGGAATGCTACAAGCGTCACCTTTAGAATAAATAAATTAGAGTAGTTCACCAGCTGCGCTCGGACCCACCTGCCACCTCGGCTAAGGTTCTCGGCCAAGGAGGTTTAGCCGATAGAGCGGGAACCTGTTTTCTGGGACACGCAACAGGGTCCCGATGCGGTGGCGCACGCTCGTTCTTGCGGAGCCCCGCACGGCTGACGCGGGGAAATCTTCGAAGGCGGAAAAGCCAATCCGAAGCTTCGACAGTCAAGGGTCCTCGACGTGCTTCTGCAGATTCGCGCGCCGTTGGGGGAGGTCACGTTGGCACATCTCGCTGCTCCGCCACATCTCTATCGCAGGTGTCCTGGCAGCTCGCACAAGGTGGACACTTCGATGGCAGCTTACTTGCAAGGCCGCTGTTCGACGCAGTTTAGGGTCGTGTATCGCCGCTGAGCTGGCCACCGCAAACCTCGACGGAAAGCATGCATGTGGAGGCATTGCTAAGGAATGAGCTCTGATCGGTCGAACAAAGCCGGATGATGCGCAACGTTGGAGCAAGGGTGCGGACATGGCCAAGACCTCGTACATGGCCAAGACTTCGTACATTGAGGATGCTGCAAGGGCATGTTGCTACTGCATCTCAAAATTGGCGGCCTGGTGTCTCCGAGCATAACCCCGAGCCGCACTTAGCAGATTGAAGTGCAGACGAACGGCATGAGAAGCACACCCTGTCCAGCTTGAGCCGCGATAGCAAAGGGCGACGCACCGCTTGGTAACCACCAGCGCCAAGATTGAGTGCAAGAAGCTGTACAAATGCGGCAGTCAACACAGCAAGGATGGCACTGCCGACAGCGGACATTGATCATCACTTGTGCCTGGACGTCGTCTCGCACGGATAGCGACAGCACCGGATGGAAATGGCGGCATGGCCAGCGTCTGTCGCCTTAAGCATGAGCGTCTATGGGCTCACACTGTTAGGGGGCAGGACAACGAGGAATCGATGACAGGCAACGAAGACATGGTCTCGTGCGAAAGCTGGACCCTGCGAAGGAAGTCACGGAGACAAAGCTGCTTCGTGAAACAGAAGAACAGGGTTGGCGTGCAGGCTCGGGAATGCCAGGCCAGCGAATGTGTTGGTCGGTAGCGCAAAGCTGCGCGGGCTGAGAGGCGAAGGGGCAAAAGTCCACGGCCTCTGACACCTCACCTCGGTTAAGGGTCCAAGGGCCAAGTTGGTGCGAGCCGCCACCACAGCCTTTGATCATCTTTGGCGAGGCGTGCTAAGCGGGGTCGAGGTGTGGAGACGGGGCCCGACTGGCAGGATACCCCGCAATCTGGCGTTCTGGGACAGGACCCTGCCATCTTGGCTTCTCCGGGGCCCGGAGCGGAGGCCAGGTCCCTTTACGGTACAACAGATGCCTGGTCTGCATGAGCGCGTGGAACCAACGGTTGCTGCGAGCCACCTCCCGCGCCTGGTCACTTCGTGCCGAGCGTCTCGTGCACGATCCACGTCGAACAAGATGACAAATGCCTTGCTGATGATAGCGCGCGCGTCGTTGCTGTCTGCGTTTGCCGACGGAGCCAGCACACCAGTTGCCGCCATCGTATAGCTTCCCTTCAGCAGAAACAGAGTATGGAACTGCAAAGAGAAATGGATATAAAGCGGCAGCTGTTGGCCGAAAGCGAGCATTGCGATCCTCGCGAACAAAGCTCCGCTTGGTCAAGCCTCCATCTTGAACCTCTCCTTCTCCCTGTCTTCGTGCCCTCTGCTTTTGTATATCCACGATGGCCCCCACAGCCACTCAGGAGCCCGTTCCTGTACCCGTCACCTCCAAGGCGGCGCCCAGTCATGGCTATGTGCATCCTACTGACATCCTGCCGTCCGGCTGGCCTACGGCCACCGACCTGTCCGGTGGTGCTCAGCCTCGTCGCTTTGAAGGCACCATCTTCGACGTGATGACGCGCGGTACCATCCCCAAGGAGCTCCACGGCACATTCTACCGCATCATGCCCGACTACGCGCAGCCTCCCACCTACTACAAGGGCGGCGAGCTCAATGCACCCATCGACGGTGACGGTACCGTAGCCGCCTTCCGCTTCAAGGATGGCAAGGTCGACTACAGGCAGCGATTCGTCGAGACGGATCGCTTCAAGGTCGAGCGTAGGGCGAGGAAGAGCATGTACGGTCTCTACCGCAACCCCTACACGCATCACCCTTGCGTCCGACAGACCGTCGAATCCACTGCCAACACCAATGTCGTCATGCACGCCGGACGATTCCTCGCCATGAAGGAGAACGGCAACGCTTACGAGATGGACCCTCACACCCTCAAGACGCTCGGCTACAACCCGTTCAACCTCCCCTCCAAGACCATGACCGCCCATCCCAAGCAGTGCTCCGTCACGGGAAACCTGGTCGGCTTTGGTTACGAAGCCAAGGGTCTGGCCACCAAGGATGTCTACTACTTTGAGGTGGACCCTTCTGGCAAGGTGGTCAGGGACCTGTGGCTCGAGGCGCCCTGGTGTGCCTTCATCCACGATTGTGCGCTCACGCCCAACTACCTCGTGCTCATGCTCTGGCCCTTCGAGGCCGACCTGGAGAGGATGAAGGCAGGCGGCCACCACTGGGCGTACGACTACACCAAGCCCATCACCTGGATCACCATCCCTCGTGGTGCCAAGAGCAAGGACGAGGTCAAGTACTGGCACTGGAAGAACGGCATGCCCATCCACACCGCCTCGGGCTTCGAGGACGAGCAGGGCCGCATCATCATCGACTCGTCACTCGTACACGGCAACGCCTTCCCCTTCTTCCCGCCCGACTCGGACGAGCAGAAGAAGAAGCAAGAGGCCGACGGCACGCCCAAGGCGCAGTTTGTGCGCTGGACCATCGACCCGCGCAAGGACAACAACGAGCAGCTGCCGGACCCCGAGGTGATCCTCGACACTCCCTCCGAGTTCCCGCAGATCGACAACAGGTTCATGGGTGTCGAGTACTCGAGCGCCTTCATCAACGTCTTCGTTCCTGACCGCAGCGACGGCAACAAGAACGTTTTCCAGGGCCTCAACGGCCTGGCCCACTACAAGCGCAAGGAGGGCACCACCGAGTGGTACTATGCAGGCGACAACTGCCTGATCCAGGAGCCGGTATTCAGCCCTCGATCCAAGGATGCACCCGAAGGCGATGGCTTTGTCCTCGCCATCGTTGACAGGCTTGACCTGAACCGTAGCGAGGTGGTCGTCATCGACACGCGCGACTTCACCAAGGCCGTGGCGGCAGTGCAGCTGCCCTTCGCCATCAGGTCTGGCATTCATGGCCAGTGGATCCCCGGTGAGGTCACACCCGATTTCGAGACCAAGGGTCTCGTTGACTTGCCCAGGGAGGAGCACTGGGCGCCCGCTTCGCAGAGCCCGTACGACCCCAACGCTTGATGCAGCGAGAGTTGCAATTACCCAGCTCTCCTGTCTGTACTGTATCTCGTTCTCGTTAAGCTTCACCACGTACCAGAATAGGACTGTATACCAAATGATAACGAACATGCTTTGTTGCTTGGTAGCGCGGTCGATTGAAGACAGAGTATGAGCGGGTATGATTGTCGACTGAAGGTGGTGTTGTTGATCGAAAGCTGAAGAGCTGGGAACGCTAGTCGATGATGATGGCCTCGTGCTCCGATGAGCCGCCGACCAGAGCTCGCTTGCTCGACTGCTGGCCATTTTTGGTGTCGATTTGAGACCCGTTCGTGCGAGGCTTGGCACCTGGACTGTGATTCCGAACGGCACCATTCACCGATGGTTTTGCGGCGCTTCTGCTCTTCTTTGGGCGTGCGTCCTTTGAGCTTGACTCGGGCTCGAGATCTGCTTGGCCGCCTGATCGCTTCCCAGTCGTCTGAGCGCCAGGTGTTTGGCTGGCCGCGTTGGCGTTCGGCGGCAGAACTTGCACGGGTGGTAGAAGGTCAAGCTTGGATGGAGACGACACGCTCTCGAGAGGATGGCGGAGGAACCGGGTCGCTTTGGGCCCGATTTCGAGATAGACATTGACTGTGTATGCGGTGGCTTGGTAGCTCTGCTCGATGAGCTGCGAAAGAATGCCATGGACGATCAAGCGATCCACCATGTCGCGATGAAGAGTGATCTTGCCGCCTGCGACGGCTGTCACATCGACGACGCCTGCTTTCGTCGACTTTGAGGCGCTGACTTTGGAGGATCCAGCTCTGGCATCGGAGAGATTCGGATCGAGGTTGAACTTTCCTCCGCCGAGACCTCGAGCGACGTCAGAGAGGCTGGTGAGGGTGATCCTGCCTCCTTGCCTGCACATCTCTGCGAGGATGGCGAGGAGCTGGTACATTTGCATGCGTGCATCCATGACAAGGTCTTGACGGTGTTCTCTGCAGTTGTCGCAGATGGCACAGCTGCGTTGGCGCTGAGCATCGCCCTTTTCAAACATGTCTGAAAAGTAGTCTGCAAAGAGCTGTCTTCGGCATCGTGCCGACTGGGCATACTCGAGCATTGCCGATAGCTTCTCTTGACCGGTGGACTCACTGGCGACGAGGGAGCTCATTCGGATCGCATCCTGCGGACGATAAAAGAGAAGGCAGTCGGAAGTCTTGCCGTCTCGACCTGCACGGCCTGTTTCTTGGTAGTAGGCGTCGAGCGACTTGGAGATGCAAGCGTGAATGACGAAGCGTACGTCTGGCTTGTCGATGCCCATGCCAAAGGCAATGGTGGCGCAGACGACCTGGATGCGACCTGTGCGCCAGTCGGTGTGAATACGCTGCTTGCTGGCGTCGTCGAGGCCGGCGTGGTAGGTGCCGGTGGCGATTCTGCGACTGCTGAGTTCCATCAAGGCTTTGGCCATTGCCTCGGTGTCGGACTGGGAGAGGCAGTAGACGATACCGCAGTGGCCGGCATGGTGGGCGAGAATGTAGTCGACGATAGCCTGTGATGCAGCCTGAGCCTGCTGGGGACGCTGGACGACGCGATAGAGGAGGTTGGGCCGGAAGAGGGGAGCGGTGAAGTAGATTGTACGCATGGGAGCGGCGTTGTCAGGCTGTGTGATGGGGGGCAAGTCGATGATCTCGATGATCTCCTTGAGAACCTTGGGCCCGCAGGTTGCGGTGAGGCACATGACGGGCACCTTTGGAAACAGACGTCGAAGCAGGGAGAGCTTGGCATAGTCTGGCCTGTAGTCGTGGCCCATCTGGGAACAGCAGTGTGCTTCGTCGATGACGATTCGCGAGAGCCTGCCTTGTTCGTAGGCATTCTGCAGAGCCGAAAGACAGGTTTTGGACTTGGCGATGCGCTCCGGCGTGACGTAGAGAAGCTTGATGCCGTCGGTGCGATGGTCTTCCAGAGGCTCTGAACTCGCAGACGCGTTGAAGTTGGCGCGTTTCGACGGGCCAGCTAGGGCGGTGCCATGCCTGATCTTCTTGAGGATGGCGGTGGAGTCTTCGCGGGATGTGCTTCCGCACAAGAGTTCGGACTCGATGCCGACTTCTTTGAGGTGAAGGACCTGATCGGTCATGAGCGAGATGAGTGGGGAGACGACGAGGGTGACGCCGGGGTTGAGGATGGCGGGAAGCTGGTAGCAGAGAGATTTGCCGCCGCCTGTTGGCATGACTACTACGGCGTGGCGTGCGTCCATGGCGGCGTTGATGACGGCTTCTTGGCAGAAGCGGAAGGAAGGGATGCCAAAGACGGATCTGGCAGTCGCTCGAATGGTCGATGACCACTTTGAAGAGGGAGAGGTGTAATCGTGGCCGAGCTTGCGCGAAGCCTGTGTGCCATCTTGCTTGGCCGACTCAAGGTAATCGGCATGCACCTTGCGGCGCTCGCGGAGGAGCGATTGCTTAAGTTGCTGAAGGTCAGCAATCTGACCACTGACCGACTCTATCTCCGCATCAAGTTCTTCGAGTTTGGTGACGACCGCTTCGTCGTAGATGATGTCGGCGTCGTTGCCTGCGTGTTGTTTTGCCGTGCTCGAGCCCGCAACCCCCGAGGCCTCGTCAAGGACTTGAAAGTCGCCGTCGCTATCCACATCCGCGCTCATGGTCTCGACTCAAGTGGAAGAAGGCTGTGTGGGAGCGCTGAATGCGATGCGGGCATGGTGGCCTGAAGGCGCGATCGATGGCTCGAGTCTTGAATGCAATCGTCAAGGAGCTTGAACTTGGCTGAAGGCAGGGTCCAAGGTGGAGGCGACTTCCGTGCCAAAGCTGAGTCCAACACACTGCTTTCGCGCTGAGAAAGGAGAAAAAGCGAACGCGAAAAGCGTGGCTAAAAATCGCCCAAAAATCGCAGAATCCTCGGGCGTCGGAAGAGGCCGATTGGACCCTGTGGAGTTGGAGCTGGTCGACTGGGGCTCGGCATGCTTCCGAGACGAAGCTGCCTTGCCATCCATCTTCCCTCACCATCACATCATCGCCGCGCCGCCCTCTGTTTCGTCACAGTGGCGTGAGAACGGTCCCATCATGTCTTCGCCACAGCAGCAGCAGCTGCCTCCAGAGCGCTCGATCTTCGGCGTGGACCCGCTCGATGACTTTGCGACCATGGTGGGAGACTGGATCTACGCCAACTCTCAAGGCCGCTCCAACGTCGAGGTGAGTATGTCAGATCGGTGCAGCCGTGCCATCACAGCTGGGATTCCTGACTCGAGACGCCATCGCTTGCCTCCGCCTTCGTATCGCCATCACAGATCGAGGGCAAAATCGGTCAAATCATAGACCAGGAAACGGGCGAGAGGATACAATTGCCCGTGCGCAACGAAACGGTCGTCGATCTGAGCCGCACTCGTTTCGACAGCCGAATGACCATCGTAAGTCGATACCGTCCTCGGAAAGTCGATCCCGTGCAGTCACTCATGCCATTCTACTCTTCTTCTTCCGCGCCTGTGCAGTCGCAGCACGCCCAGTACAACCGCATCCTCAACTCGCTCGTGTCGCGTTCGGGCGAGAGCTCGTATACGGGCGCCAAAGTGAGCTATCAGCGAAGAAAGGAGGTCGACTACTTTCATCCGGCGCCAGGCGGCAAGGTGCGCGTCACCCGGGACGCCGAAACACTCGTCATCAAACCGGATGGCATCATCCAGAAGCAGAGGATCGCCGACCTCAACATCCACTGCCCGAATCGACTGTTCGACTATCGCATCAGCATCAACACCGAGGCACCCGGTAAGTGAAGACGAATCGGCCACTTGCATCTCGTAGCGCTTTGGGCTGATCTCATACCTGTCATGCACAGCCGACAAGCCGACGTCCGAGCACGTCTCGATCCGCGAAAAGAACCGCCTCTCGTACACGCATCAGAACTTCATCGTCGATCTCACGCAGGTCACCGTGGCGGAGAAGGTGGGTTGGTGGCTTCATTCTCATCTCTTTTGGTATTGCCTCTGACCTTTGTCCGCTTTGTCGTACTTCGACGCACAACAGCCGCAAGAGCCGATCCACGAGCTCGAGATCGAGATTCGCGACGTGGCTCAGCTGATGCAAGCCGCATCGCAGGCCAAGGCCAAGGTCAACTCGAACGGGTCGGCGGCGAGCGCACAAGAGTGGACGCCGTTCGACGACCAAGTGCTCATCTTCCTCAACAACATCCGCATGCTCATCAGGTAAGTGGGTCCAGGCGTCGTGGTGCTCTTCTCCCTGTGCTGGTAACAGCAGCAACTGACTCTGCCATCACATGATTCCGCCGCCTGCTCCGATCTCGAATAGAAACGGCTCGGCGCCGGACGAGCGACGCTGATGCGCGGATCAGTTGGCAAGCATGCCAGAGCAAACATGCAACGATCGCAGCTCGAGATCGTGTAGATAATGTTACAGATTACAAAGATCAGCGGTACTGCCTTTATAGACGCCGAGGCCCCGATGCGCCATCCTGGACATCGAGCGTGTCGCGATGTCGAGACGCTCGGCGGCGCGCCTGTATCTCTGCTTGGCTGCCGAGAGACTGGGGATTGCGAAAGAGATTGTAAGGGTCTAGCTGCATCTTGAGGTTCTCGAGACGATGGATGGACGAGCCGTAGTAGAGGTGCTTCCACTCGTGCTCTTCGAGTTCGGCGTCGACATAGCACGAGTAGCCTCCTCTGCCGATGCGCGAGTCATCAATGGCGCGATAAACGCGCGTAGCAAGCTGGCGGGCATATTCGTGACCCGAGTGCGCGAGCTCCAGGAAGCTGGCGGTTCCGACGGCGATCTGAATGAGCCAGAGACCGTCGCGATGCGGGAAGCTGCTCAGCTCTTTCGCCCTGGGTTGGGCGTGAGCGGGGCGACCGCCACCAAAGAGCTCAAAGTAGATGTTCCACGCCCAGAAGGTGGTCTTGCCGTCGGCTAACTGAGCTTGTTGACCCGCGGTGAGACTGGTGTCCCAGATGTATTGGAAGAGCTGCCGAAGAGCTGCTGGATCAAAGCCTCGATCGCGCTCGAGCGTCACGGCCGACTTGGTGACAAAGTTGTTGTGCTGCTTGTGGATGGCTTCGGTGTCGAGCTTGTGCTCGCCCTTGCCAAAGTCGTCCCAGTCCTGCATGAGTTCGAGATAGGTGAGCAGCTTGACCTTTTGTAAGTCGGGCCCGGGAGCCGAATGAGATGCGAGCAGCTGACGTAGCCTTGCTTCCAACGCAGACCATTGGTGTGCGGGGCCGAGGTAGATGCCTTTGACCTCGATGGTGGTTGGGCGTTGGTGCGAGGGCTGTGGATCGCTCCTAGAGGGTTTGCGAAGCTGTACGTGGAGGCCGAGGTCGTTGGAGAGGTTGGGCTCGAGAGCTAGAGCCTGAACAGCAGTCATCACGGAAAGCGCGTTGTCGACGGAGTCGAGCGAAGGAGTCCATCTGAACTCGAACGAGACGACGGGAGGGGAGGCGTCATGGGACCGGAAGACAAAACGGGTGACGATGCCAAAGAACGAGCCGCTGCCTCGAAGAGCCCAGAGAATGTCGGTGTTCTGGTGCTCCGAGGCGGTGACGAGTGAGCCGTTCGCAAGCACGAGATCGGCCTCGAGGATGTTGTCGGTGGTGAGACCCCACTTGCGGGACATGGGACCGAAGCCGCCGCAGAGGCTGAGACCTCCGACGCCGACGGCAGCGCATGTGCCTGTGGACATGGCGCGGTGCGCGTCATGCTGGGACCAGAGGCCCTTTACGACGTCGCCGAGACGTGCGCCCGGACCGACTTCGACGAGCGCTTTGTCGGGATGGGAGGTGACGTTGCTGAGGTTTGCGAGGTCGACAATGACGGAGCCGTCCATGCCGCCGCTTCCGTAAGCGGCAAAGGAGTGGCCTCCGCTGCGTGCGGCTATGGGAGCATCGGTGAATTCGGAAGCGCAGAGGACGGCCTGCTGTACTTGGGAGGCGGAGTGCGGATAGGCGATGAGGGTGGGATTGTAGTGAAACACGACGTTGTCCGAGGCCGAGGCCTGAAAGTAGAGGTCAGGCGAGCTGATGTCGGCTGCGACGATGTCGATGCCGGCATTGGCGAGGCAGGCCTGCAGACGTGTTTTGGGAGCCGTGCGCGGTATCGCATCACGCGCATCGATCTGAGACGGCCAAAGGATGAGCAGCGAGGCTGCGAGGCCAGCCAGACGCCAGCGCATGGCTAGAGGGGAAGGTCGTTGAGATGCGCAGCCTTGAAGAGGAGGTGACGTGAGTGGCCACGTATGAAAGAGTCAAGGCATGCTCGAAGGCGCAAGTGGGATGGCGCTTCGATGGTGGATGGTCGGAGAGATAGAGATGCGCCTAAGACAGGATGCTGTTGAGATGAAGAATAGCAAGCATGATGGCGACGAGGCGGTGGCAGGCCAGCCTGCAGGTAGGTGAATGCGAGCAGTGGCTCAGATGAAGGCGAAGGCGAAGGCGAAGGAGGCCCTCGCGGCAGCTCCTTGCAGAAAAGGGCATTGCACCAAGCGGCGGAGTCTGGAAATCAAAGCTTGGGCCGACAGCCGCGCCAGGGTCCCTCCCTTCCTTGCCAAATGCACGCCAGCAAAAGAAGAGCCGGGGATGCCGACGTGAGGCATGCAGGGTTGTCACACGCCTCCAGCGGCCACAGTCGTCGTTGGCAGCCGCCTTTTTTTGGGCGATTCGCAATCTCACATTTTCAAACCCGGCGCATGCGTGCCAGATCGTCGGGAAGCGCCGAGACCCTCGCTTTGAGGTGCGCGTCGAGGCTGCAGCGCGTCGACCTTCCGCACGTTTTTTAGGCAGAGCCTCCACTCCGAGCTCCACTCCGAGCCGGGGCTTCATTAGAAATGCACGGCAGTTCATACGCTGCTCTTCCATCCCACTGTCACATCGTCACATCGTCACGTCGTCACATCGTCACATCACTCATCCGTTCGGCTCGTCCGCTGTCGGCCCGATCCCGCCATCAAGCACCTCGCCATGGCTGACTGCGCTCGGCTCTCCTCATTCTAAGCGTGCCTCTGCGCAGTCCGCTCGAAACCGGAGCAGCTTTGCGTTTCCATCATGTCGACGACGCTTTGGCCGCCGCTTTCCAGCCTGCCGAGCCTCGGCTGGAACCGACATCCTTCCGTCGAGCTCACAGTGATTTCAGCGATATTCAACGCCTCGCATCACAGTCCAGCATCGGCACTTTCGATATCTACCGCTTCGGTTGCTTCCATCGCTGCTTCATCAGACTCGGGAGCGCAACGACTGATCCTCTGCGCCCACGCTGCTCCGCTATGCATCGTACTAGTCGCCACTTTAGCTGCAGTGCTCCGCCGTCTCACGCGATCATCCTCTCGAGCAAGAGCACCAGGCCGCAAGAGCACACCATACGTCGCTTCCCTCCTCGCGTACTTCGCTCCCTTCGTCACCGATCAGGACGTCCGCCAGCATCGTCTCGAGCAACACAATCACAGCCCTACATCTCCAGCATCTCACCTGCAAGATAGCGCAAGCTCGTCTCAGGGCTTCTACCAGCAGCGCAGACGGCTCAATCGTCTCCTCGTCGTCAGCCTCGTTCAGCTGGCCCTCACTTCGTCCGTCACCGGATACACACTCATCGCAGACAATGCACACGCCGCCTTTCCGTCCCTTTCCCAATCTCTCGCATGGGCACTCGTCTCCCTTCGACTCTTTCTACGACCTCCTCAAACCCCCTCATTGATCCTCGCAGCTCTCCTTCTCTCTCTCACGGTCTCGTCCATCGTCCACCTCTTTTCCTTCGTCCCATGGCTCGCAGCACATGCGCATTTCACCAGCTCGGCAATGGCTCCGGTGCTCCTCTCCGCTACAAATGTCGCCATCAGCATCTATTCGACCTCCCTTCTCCTGCGTATGCCCATCGCTCCCGGTGGCTACGAGGCAGTCGTCGATCTCGACGAGCAATTGCGGCACCATCCCGACGCCGTGGACAAGCTCCATCCCACGCACCAAGATCTCGCTTCCACATACCAACGCTGCCCTACCTCGCCCGAAGACTACTGCACCCTCTACGAGAACCTCTCCTACTCCTGGATGGCTCCCATCCAGAGCCTCGCTCTCCGCCGCTCCCTCGTACCTACCGACGTGTGGCGTCTTCGCTCCATCAACGACACACGCCTTCTCTTCCGCAAATTCAAAGCCCTCCTCCCGCCTTCGCCACAAGATCCACCCGCCCACCGCACCCGGCTCCTCTCCCGCATCCTACGTGCCAATGCAAACGACATCGCCCTCGACGCATGCTTCAAGCTCATCAGCGTCAGCTTCGCCTACCTCGGCACTTACATCCTCAAAAGCATCCTCGACCAGATCCAGCTCGCCTCTGCCAACCCTCCTGCCGATCGAGCCGACCAAGATCTGCAGTGGTCGCCACGCCAGAAGGCTTTCGTGTACGCTTTCATCGGCCTCTGCCTCACCGTCGTGCGCTTCCTTGCAGAGCTGCAGAACTTTCACCACGCACGTCAAGTCGGCCTCCGTCTTCGCTCCACCCTCGTCGTCTCCCTCTTCGAAAAGGCGCTCAAGAGACGCGACCTCAGCGGACAGACAAAATTCACGCCATCACGACCTCGGGCACCAGAACCTACAGAAGCGCAAGCCGATCAACTTCTCGAGGCGGTGGCCATCGCAGAAGCATCTGCGTCGGATACAGATCAAGCTGCAGCTTCCATCGCATCCGACGAACGCGAACATGACAGGCTGCATCCCGTCCACGCACACGCATCGGTCTTGCGCAACAAACCGTCCCGCGACACAGCATCAGGCAAGCTCAGCCTCAAACAGGTCTCGTTCGGCTCCATCCGATCGCGCGTCAGCCAATACGCCGCGTACCGAAAGAGCAGACATGCTGAAGCACTCAAAAAGCAGGAGGAAGAGCAAGGCGCAGATGTAGGAAAGATCGTCAATATGATGGCCTCCGACGTCAACATCCTCTTGCGCATGGGCTGCGACTTGCATCAGCTCTACGGCGCCCCTCTCGAGGTCACCATCGCAGCCGTCTTTCTCTACAAGCTCATGGGCTGGAGTGCGCTCGTCGGTTTCTCCATCCTCGTCGCTGCCATCCCCGTCAACTACGTCTGGGGCGAAGTCGCCGTCAAGAAGCAAAGAGAGTACAGCAGCGCCCGCGATCAACGCATGAGCCTCATGACCGAGCTCGTCGAGGCCATGCGATTCGTCAAGATTCAGGGCGTCGAATCGCAGTGGGAGCAGCGCGTCGCCGCCGCTCGCCGCAACGAGATCCGCAAACTCATCTGGTCTCGCTTCATGACCTTCCTCTTCGAGCTCTTGTGGACCGTCATCCCCGTGCTCGTCACGCTCGTCAGCTTCTTCTTCTATGTCAAAGTCGCCAAGGAGGAGCTCACCGTCTCGACCGCATTCACCGCCATCGCCCTCTTCACCATGATCCGTCCTCCCCTCAATGCTATCCCCGGCTTCCTGATGGGCGGTCTCATCGCCATGGTCAGCGTACAACGCCTCGAGTCCTTCCTCAACGAGCAGGAAGTCGAAGAGGCCATCAGCCAACTCTCCCGACAGCGTCCAACCACCCAAACCCATCCGCAGGCATACCGGGACGAGGAGAATGCAGAGACCCCAGACCATGACTCCAACACCCAGCTGGCCATCAAAAATGTCACCTTTCGTTGGCATGCCAAGCAAAGCACCGCTTCGGCAGTCGTGTCTCCTGATGATCGTGAACAAATGACCAGCCAAACGGACTACTCGGATTTTCGCCTTCGCGATATTAGCGTCGATTTCCCTGCCGGTCGCTTAAGCCTCATCATCGGGCCCACCGGATCCGGCAAAAGTAGCATGTTGGCAGCCATTCTCGGAGAAATGCTCGAATCCCAGGACGGCCAAGTCATCCGCAACAAATTTGACCACAGCGGTGCAAGTCGCTTCAGCTATGCAAGCCAACTACCCTGGCTCGAGAATGGCAAGTCGGTCAGGGACAACATCCTCTTCGGCACGCCACTCGATGCTGCCAGGTACCAGACTTGCATTCACGCCTGTGCGCTCCAGGATGATCTCGACTCCATGGACGACGGCGATCTTACCCAGATCGGTTCGCATACCGTATCCGGCGGCCAGAAAGCGCGCATCTCGTTGGCCCGCGCGCTCTACGCACGCTCCGACACTGTGCTCCTCGACGATGTTCTCTCTGCCGTAGATACCCGTGTGCAGCGCCACCTCGTGCGTCATGCGCTCCTCGGGCCACTAGCCCACGGTAGGAGGCTCATCTTGGTCACCCATCACGTCGATCTGCTCATCGACAGTGCAGCTCTGGTTGTCTGCTTGCGCGATGGCGAGATCGTCCATCAAGGCTCGCCAGCCGAATCGAAAGCGGCTGGCTTGGTTACGCTCTCCGCTAGCCGCTCCAGCCCGCAGCAAAACTCCGACACTGGGACTGATGGCGATGCGGAGCGCGAATCCTCGCACCCCATGTCTAGGCCTGCGAGCGCGTCGAGTCAGCAAGGAAGCAACTCTGGAGACGTTCCTTCAGGCAAGCTAGCAACGCCAGAAAGGCCGGTCGAGCTAGCCTCTGGAGCTCGCACTCCGCGTCTTTTGCATCAGGAGGAGAAGCGCAGAGAAGGAGCGGTGAGCTGGGTGTTCTACCGCACTTATCTCCGTGCCTCGTCGCTCCGCATCTGGGCCCTGCTTCTCATCCTGCTTCTCTTGCTGCGTCTGTCCGAGTCGTTCGGTCAGTACTGGCTCAAGATTTGGGGCGAAGCATACAGCAAGGCCAGCCTCCAAACTGCTGCGGTAGCACAGATTTCCGGCTTGCAAGTGTCGTTCCCTCCAGCACAAGGACACGCGAGCTTCTATCTCACCGTGTACGGACTCAGCGGTCTAGCAGTGATCGTCTTTAACAGCTCGAGGGCCGTCTGCTTTTACGTCGCTTCCATCCGCGCATCGCAGAATCTCTTCTCGAAGCTGCTCACCAACGTCATCAAGGCGCCCCTCAGGTGGTTCGACATCACACCAGCCGGCCGCATCATGAATCGATTCGGCACCGACATGGACTGCATCGACAACATTTTGCCCCAGTCGATCATGAATCTCGGCAACAATGCCTTCTCCATCGCGGCCTATTTCCTTATCTGCGTCGCCATCGTACCGGCCTTCTTGCTCCCGTCACTCGTCTTGGTCCTTGTTGGACCTTGGCTTGCGGGCGGCTTCCTGGCCTGCACTCGTGACATGCAAAGGATCGAAGCGACGTCGACATCACCCATCTACGGCCACTTTCAGCAAGCGCTCTCTGGAATCGCGACCATCCGGGCCTTCGGTGCCGAGCCGCGTCTTCTCGAATCGATGCTGGATGCCGTCGACCTCTACCAGTCGCTGTGGTGGGCCGTGTGTACGATGGAAGTATGGCTCAGTTTCCGTGCACAGATCCTAGGCGGCGTCTCGGTCTTCGTCGTCACGCTCCTCGCTCTCTTTGGTGCAGTCTCGCCCGGGTCAGCCGGTCTTGCGCTCTCGTCGGCTCAGCTTTTGTGCCAGCTCGCCTACTACCTCGTAAACGACTTCAAGAACCTCGCCAACAGCTTCAACTCCCTGGAACGAGTCGCTGAGTACCAACAGATGCCGCGCGAGGAAAACGAGAAGGTCGTGGCTCGCTACACACCAAATCTGCCGCCAGCAGGCTGGCCATCGGCCCAAGGACGCATTGTCTTTGACAACGTCCGCTTGCGGTACGCCGAAGAGCTGCCAGAAGTCCTGCAAGGGGTAAGCTTTGAAGTCAACCCTGGCGAAAAGGTCGGCATCATCGGTCGCACGGGGAGTGGCAAGAGCAGCCTGGCTGCCAGTCTTTTCCGCGCTGTCGAGCTTAGCGGCGGCCGGATCCTCATCGACGATGTCGACATCAAGACGATTCCGTTGCAGCAGCTGCGTGGCCGGCTAAGCATCGTCATGCAGGATCCTGTCCTCTTCTCGGGAACGGTCAGGGATAATCTGGATCCTTTCAACGAGCACGACGACGCAGCGGTGCTCGACGCGCTCAGGAAGGTGGGACTCGCCGCAACGCCCTATGGCAACGAGCACGATCGCTCCTATGAGCCTTCGTTGATTGACCTTTCCGACACTGAAGGCGACGTTATACGGAAGGGGCAGCAAGCGCACGATGTTGACGCGAGAAACAAGAGCTCAGAGAGGAGCACCAACATGCGTCTCAAGCTCGACTCTGCCGTCTCGTCCGGCGGCGCCAACTTTTCGGCAGGACAAGCGCAGCTTTTATCCTTGGCTCGATCGTAAGTATTCTTCACGCTATCTTTGATCTGCGATCACTTGAGTTGTGTTCTGACCTGGAGTTGTCCGTTCTCTTTAACTTGCCCTACAGGCTGCTTCGCTCGACGCGGATTCTGATTTTGGACGAAGCTACTTCTTCGACGGACAAGGAGACGGACGCGATGGTACAGCGCGTCATCCGCACAGCTCTGCATGACAGCATCGTGATCTGCATCGCCCACCGCCTCAAGAGCGTCATCGACTATGACCGCATCGTCGTCCTGCAGGACGGCAAGCTCGTCGAATGCGGCAGTCCGAAAGAGTAAGTCCATTTGATGCTTGCGGGATGTCGTCCGCATATGGTTTTCTCACACACTCCATCTCTGCCCTTATTTTGATACCTCGGTTCGCGCAGGCTGCTATCGAAGGACGATGTTGACGAGTCGGCGTTCTTCAAGAACCTGTGCAAGCACTCGTCAGAATATCAGGAGCTATGTGCCGCCGCTGGCGTTCTCCCCTCGCTCTAATCCATCCCCAGTCTCTCTCAAAGTTATACTTGGCCATTGGACTTGGGACACCTCTTAGAAGACCCTGGAATCACGGAACTAGTCATCGAACAATCGGAACGCAAGTTGCAAGGGACGAAAGGGATTTCCTATGATCATGTCTGTTGCTTCCGAGAAAGAAAGAAGAAGCTCCTTATTCCGACAGGGTGGCTCCGGCACGGAGCTGCTCGACCATGAGGATGGTCAAGTTGGGGTCGCGGTGCCAGTCCTGCTGCTCGTGTTGCTGGAGGATAGGTCCGACGTAGGCGACCGAGATGGAGACGAGCGTCAGGATGGTGTTGTCCGAGATGGGGTGATGGTAGGCATCGAGGATGTGGATGCACTTGGCGACGCGCTGAATCTGACGGCGCAGTTCCGGGGAGAGGTCGGGGTCGTTTTGATCCGAATACGTAGCATCAATGTCCATTCCGACGCCTGAACCCGCCAGACCTTTCTGCTGTTCCGAGTTGATGCCGGAACTCGCAGCACCGCCCGAGGAGCTGTTGGAAGGTTGGTTGTAGGGGAAGTGTTTTGCGATCCAGATGTATCCGTTCAGACCGATGATGAGATCGACATTGAGCGAGAGGTCGTCGTTTCTGAGATGGACGAAATGCGACTTGAGACGCTGAATGAGGTTGGGCGATGCTGTGACCAGGACGCCGTTCTTGAGCTTGCCATAGCGCAGCGAACGCGTGTGCAACGCCGACGAGTTGTCCTGGAACATCATCTGAACCTCTGCCACCAACAGATCGTTCTCCTGGAAAAAGTTGCGCATCTGAAGTTCGTCACTCTCCACCTTTCGACGCTGGATACCACCCGGAAGGTTGATCGACGAGAGTTGGAGTGCCGAGTCGGTCTTTGCGTTGATGTCCACCTTCCAGCGCTTGGGACCGACCTCTGTGATTCTGCCGATCACCAGATCACCCACCTCGGCCGCATATCTCGACCTTGCCGGTCGAACGGATATCAACTTGTTGACACGCTCCACTGTGCCACACATGGACGACAGGATCTCGTCCGAGTTGGTGGACAGGAACGTTCCGTGGCCCTTCATAAAGACGTGTGACGAAGCAATGCTCGTGCCCGCTACCGCAATCTTGACGTCATCGTCTTGGTCGTCTCCTGCATCCATATCGTCCTGGTCCACGTCCATGTCATCCTTGGTGAAGGTAGGAGCATATTTCGAGATTCGTGACGATGAAGAGGCTGGGTGCACCTCGCCAGAGTAGTGTACGAGGCGGGCTGCTGTGTTGGATCCCTTGAGCCAACGCTGCGACTGCGTATTGGGCTTCAAGGGGCGCGAAGAGCTGGCCTTGACAATGAATGGCGGCAACGCATCCGCGCTGGTGGATGCCATGCTTGCTGCAGCACCTGTCGCCATGTTGTGCTTGTCCTGCGATCGTGGCTGTAAAGGGAAGGAGGTTATGTTGAGATGGACGTGAGTAGGAGAAGAAGAAGAAGAAGCGCGGCTTTGGGCGAATCTCGGACCGCGTAAAAATATTCCAGCAACGCACGCTTGCCTCCACTCGAATCGGTGCGCCTAGAGAAACTTTCCCGATCTTCCAAGTCCCCGATGCATGATGCTTGCACCTGGACCTTCCTCGCTGATTCGGCATCCCTCATGACTCAGTTCGGGACGCACACCCAGCCGCTCGCTGATCAAGATGTTGTACATGCAATACAATGCGGACACGTCACAATCCGGAAACAATCACCTTCTCGATCTCTTGGAAGGGGGGATGCGAGCCTCCGACGCGCCAAAGAGCCTGGCGTCTCGTTCGTCGCTTCGTCCAAGGCGTTTACTCGGACTCGTCGAAGAGACCTTGCTGCGCGATAGGCTCGTGTCGGCTCGGCCAGAATGACTGCCGGACCTAGTAAGAGAAGCCAATTTGAGGAAGGTTTCCGCCTGCTCAAAGTCGCCGCGCGACGTCTTGACGTACTCGAATGCCACAGCGGCCTCCACGTCATAAGATTCGGTCACCGTCGCGAGCCAGCGGTCAATGAACCTGCGTGCATCTTTGACGCTGGCTCGGAAGCGCATCAACAGCTCGCGCAGCTCTTCCTTGTTCAAACCGAAGTCTTGACGGAATCGCTCCACATCGGCGCGGTACTGCAAGCGTGCAGCCACTTCGTCGGTCTTTGAAGCGGTGCGACGCTCTGCGGGCGCAGCTGCCGATGCAATCCGGGTCGAAGAAGGCACGCTGCTTCGATGGACACTTACGCTCTCCCGTTCCAATCCACGCGGCGCCTGCCGCAGTTTTGGTGAGATCGGCAGGATGCGCTCTGCACCAATTAGTTTTTCGCGGTTGATGCGGCTGGCTCTCGACCTAGACGTCTCGCCGGCCACAGGCGCCTGGACTCCCTGCGGAATCTCAGGACTTCTGGATGAAGGCGAAGCAGAGACACTCCGAGTCCAGTCGGATACCCGGAGGACCCGCTCCTCTTCCATGCGACTCGACGCGCGCTGCGGCGATCGAGCCGCACTTGCCTGTTGAACCCGCGGCAGCAGGGCACGGAAATCGAGGATGCGATTGCCCCTGGGTGACCCGGACACTGGCCCTTCTGGTCTCGCGGCAAGATTTGGCAAAGATGGTCGAGACCTAGCTTTCCGGATGCGCTGCTCCTCATCGCTGTCGATCGAAAAGTCGACAAAGGTGGTGTTGCGATGCTGAGCCAAGACAGGTGTCCCAATGTCGACAGGTCGCTTGGTCGCTGGTGATTCCGACGCTCTCTGTTGTTCCGCTGCCGAGGAGGCCTTCGATGCTGAGGTGTCAGCCACCGCATCTGCTGTATCTCCTTGGACAACTTCGTCCGACTCCTCTGCTTCGGCCGGCTTTTCGACTTCTTCCGACTCCTCTGCTTCGCCCGACTTTTCAACCTCGCCCGACTCCTCTGCTTCGCCCGACTTTTCGACTTCTTCCAAAGCGTTACCCTCGTCTGATTCGCTCGCCTCTTCTGACTCGCCGTCGTCTGAGGACTCGCTCGCTTCTTCCAGCTCGTAGTCGTCGTCCGAATCGTCAGCATCATCCGCATCCTCTTGAAGTTGCTCGGGAGCATGGACCTCGGCCAATACCTCAGGATGAGGCGTTGGTTGTCGTTCATGCGGGTTGACTGCAACCTCGACCTGAAGCATGTCTTCGTCCTCTTCTTCCATGAGGGGCGGGGTCATCTCTCCGGGCCACTGCACCTCCTGCATCGCGATCGCTGCAGGTGAAGAATGCCGGTCTGCCTGCGCTGGAGATGGAGACGGCGCATTGTCCTGCGCTGAACCAGGTGGTTCCGAGGTGGCGAGCAAGGGAATTTCCACCACGATACCGTCATCTGGCATGCTCCTGTCGCGCGCCGATGCTTGGGCTCTTGCATCCGAAGATCTAGCTCCGTCCAGAGCTCGAGGCGAGCGTTCCTGTGGAGCGGCTGCATCGCTCGGAACGGCGCCCTCCCCGTCGTCGGCCTTGCGCTCTGCGATGGACGACTGGCTTCCATTGTCGTCGGCATCGGCGTATGAGCTGGACTCGCTGAGCTCGTTGTCGCCCTCGGCGATGATGAGATCGATCATCTGTTTGTACGTGGCACGGTTCTTGAGGTAGTGGCTGCGCCACGACAAGGCCGAGTGTGTCGAGTTGCGTTCAGCGAATTCGTCCCAGAAGGCATCTGAAGGCTTGGCGAGAAGCGCTTGCTGCGTCGATGCGTCGGGTACATGCCCCTGCTGCTGGACGTACTCGGCTAGCCGCCGAAGGAGCTCGTCTTTCTCCTCCTCTGTGAATTTGACGTGCGACTTCTTGTCCGGATTGTGGATCTTCTTGCGGATGCTCCTCTCTGCCAGACGGGTGCCTTCCCACTCCGAGTCTTCATCGTCTGGTTGCTCGGATCGCTCAGTGGTCCGAGAAGCTCCATTCGGTGTCCCGCCGTTGGTGCCTTGCTCCTGGGATAGCTCGAGCTCGTCGACTTCAGATGCGGGGGCAGAAGATTCGGAGGCGCTAGACCTGCGTCGCCGGCGTGCAGGCTTCTTCTTTGCCTTTTGCGATGATTTGGCGCCTCCGGCCTCCTTTTCGCGCAGCTGCTTGAGGATGGCCTCTTGAAACGTTTCGGGATCCGATTCCTCGTCGATGGACGAGGCCCGAGCGGGTGCGTGTTGGGTGAGTAGAGCGCGCTGACCCGACGGAAGCTCGAGAGACGAAGGCGGAGATTCGGTGGATCGGGGCTGCACTTCCAGATCGAGGTGTTGTGACGTTGACGCATCTGGGTTGTGGCCCTGCTTGGTGGGACTCTTCTCTACCTCTTGTACTGCGGACCCTGGTTGGGGCCGTCGCACCTCGAGATCGTCAGTGTCGCTCTCTGCGGGAGCATTGCTGCTGCTGGCTTGAGCTGCAGCGCCAGATGTGCGCGGACTCGGGGATCGCTGTGCGGGTTGAGGGGACGTTGCTGGCCAGCCTTCTGAGGGCTCCGACTGTTCTGCGAGGGAAGGGGAGGCGGTGTACCTGGATCGGAGGATGCGTGCTTGCAGCTCGGAAGGCTCGGCGTCTAAGAGTTGCTGGCGCGTGGCGAGGATGCTCTTTTTGAGGTTCCAGCCCTTTTCAAAGTTTGCTTGCAGGTAAGACTGGAAGCTGGACCATGAGTGGGTGGGAAGGAGATCGGCAAGCTCCTTGGCGGCGGAATTGAGGCTCCAGGTTGACTCGTGCCTCTCTACAAAGTACGAGATGATGGCCTTGCGATCGTCTTCTGTGTAAGGATTGCGACCGTTGTGAGAGCGCTGGGCCGGTGCAGTTTGTGCCCTGGTCGAGGGGGCTGCCGCTGGCGGGATGCCGTCGAACTTGTACTTTGGATCCTCTGGATCAGCACGGAGACCGAAGGCGACCGAGTCATGAAGGTAGTTGATGACCACGACGGGGATGGGTTGGCCAATTTGCCTGGCTTCCCTCAGGTACCGTTTTGCGGCGGTGGGCATGTCGGGATCTACGACGATGAGGTCTGCTTTGCCAAGGCGAGACTCGATGACGCCGCCGTGCGATCGAATGGTGATCGAGAGCTCCCTGAATACTTCGGACGTAAGCTCGCGTGGGATGTGTATGTGCAAGGGCAGATCGGGCGCTGAGCTTTTGAGAAAGACCTTTGGCTTTGGGTGGACAGCCGAAGGTGGTGGAGTAGGCTTCGAGGTGGATGGTGCTGCGGCTTGTGCGGGTGCGTTGGTGCTTGCGACGTCCGGCGGTGGGGGTGCCGATTCGCGAGGTTCGCTGGCGGACTCGTTGATCCTTTGTTCTGGTGACTTTGATTCGACGTTCCCGGGTACGGGTGGCTGCTGGCTGCTGGCGGTAGCCGGCGTTGGCTCGGTAGCCGTCACCGCCGCCGGATCAGCGCCGCTTGCGTCCATGTCGATGTGCAGCCTTCAGAGCTGCCAGAAGTAAGTCGAAAGATCTGCGTACGGATCGGTAGCGTTGAGCGAAGGGGAGCCGATTGAGTCGCTACTGCCATCAAGGCGAGACTGGGGGGCTGCGGCAGAGCAAAAGATCTGTGTCGACGGCGGGATGCTGTTCTAGCGGTCCGCAAAGGGTTAAATGGTGACGTCGAGAAGTCGTGAGAAGGTTGGATCAAGGCAGGGATTGGCGATATGAGCCTGTCTGCTTCTGAGGCTGAGTAGCCTGAGGGATGACTGGCGTCGAGTTTGAAGCCAGGGCTGAAGGGTGGCGGCGAGGAATGGATGCGCGGCCCAAAGGTGAAATGGAGAGAGGCTCGACGGCTGGGCTCGGCTGGCTGCGCCTATTCGTCGTGTTCGTCGTGGTGTCGGGAGTGCCTAAGATGATCGAGGCAGAGGCAGGCGGAGACGCCGAATGCTGTGATGAGAAGGAGGAAGGGCGAAGAGTGGCGCCGGCGAGTGGCTCCTCCACACTCGATGTTCGAAAGCGACCCGACCCTTCTTTTCGGTGATGAGCTCGCATTGCGGCGGAGCCAAGGATGCGGAGGTGCCGAAAAACCGAAACGCGTCCGTCAGAGGCGGCGGCGGCTCAGCGACCCGTCGCGTCCAAAAATTGCGGAAGGGGGGATGCGGAAGAAGCAAAGAAGCGCCAGAGGCACGTGACTTAGATTGGCGGATCGCGGGCCAGAGGGGCGCGCCGCGGTCCGTTGGTTGCGTCTGCCTTGAGGCGGGGGAGCGGTTCTGAAAGCAGAGTGGTTTCACTCGAGCTGCATTCGAGCTGGATTTTGTTGCTCGTGTGATGGCGTACTGTTAGCGTATGCGTCGACCGAAGTGTGATGTTCTCGGCTAGGTTTAGGAGCAGCGGAACAAACAAAATCGCCGCCTCGCCCCCCCTTTTTGGCGATCCGCGAAAGCTCTCTCCTGCTTGGATCTGCACCGTCCCGGTCGAGCCGATTCCGCGTCGTTCCCCTCTTGCCTCGAGTCGACAGTGGGTAGAGATGCAGCCGTTCCTTGAAGATTGAGAGCTGAACCCACGCAAAGCGTGTGGAAAAGAGAGGTCGCATGACCAGCTTGGGCAAGTAGGTGATCAGAAGAGTATCGGAACGGTCCGATAATTGGCGGATACTTTCTTTCATTTAGTCACAATGGACGGTGGCGGTACAATAATGCAGACGACCGAGCGCTCTCTCGCTGACTTGTTCGGGAGCCAGTCGGCGCTGGTGCGCAGATTGCCGCTGATGTGCCATTGCATGCGAGCTGTGACGGAAGTGTGTGCTCTGCCAGAGTGGCTCTCTCTCTCTCTCTCTCTCTCGCCAATGCATCTCTTGCGGCCGAGCGGGCCAGCCGATGCGAGCCTGTCAAAAATCACACACAGGCAGGCAATCGCGCCACCAAAGCGGCACGGCGGGCGCGGCAGCAGCGCAAAGTGTTGGTTTCGACTCGCAAAGTGCAAACCAACACCCGGCGTTGCGCACTGCGCTCGCCCTCTGCTCTCCGCTGCGCCGGTTGGCCGATGGTCGGGCCTGCCTATTTGGTGTTCTGCTTCTGCTGCTGCCGACTGCATTCGTCTTTCTTGCCATCCATCTCGTGTGCCTCATCCACCGAGGCTTAGCAATTGCCTCCACTCGCCACCCTTCCGTTGCCTTCCCTTCCGACACGCCTCCCTCTCATCACCAACGCCGGAGCCAGCCGCGACCTGTGGGCGAGAACAGCGCGGCACCTGGCCGCTGCTCCTTCTCACGCTGAAAGTCACTCCGTCTACCAGCTCGACAGGCATTCATCCTCGCTGTGCCTTGTCAGACATCGCCTCGACACCGTCGCATGCATCCGACATCCACCTGCGCTCCATCTACGACGACGCGTTCACGCCGACACCTCCTCTGCACCATCTCGGCTCACTCTCCGACTTCGTCGACACCCACTCCCAACCCTCCGACCGGCTCGGTCAAGATGCCACCGCGCCTCTGATCATCTTGGCCCAAGCATTCCGAGACACCAGCACCGCCGGGCTGTGCATTCCTGCTGCCTAAGGTGCACCACGGCTCTTCATCCCGGCCTCCCTCAGCCTCGCCATGCCGCCCTCAACGCGCCGCGAGGTCCGCCTCAGCGCCAGCCTTCCCGACAACATGACACACGCCAGCGGCCCACAGCCTTCCGACCAAACTCGTTCCGCCAACCTCTTCATGCCCAACATCGAGTCCATCCTCGAGAACTTTGAGCTTTTCAAGCGCAAGCACATCTCTCAGAACAGGGAGATCATCAAGGCCAACGCCGTCCATCAACTCCGCATTCGCGAGCTCGAAAACAGGATACAGACGCTCGAGGCCGAAAAGGCAGAGGCTCGCCTGCACACCGTCGGCCTCGAAGCCACCGTGAGCCACCTCCACCACGCCATGGCATCCATATACGCAGGCTGGCACCTCATCGGAAAGGGTTTCGCCAACAGCACCTCCGACCCCGCCTCCATCCCAAGCTTCCATTTTGACGCACAGCCCCTCTCCTGGCCCCCATCCAACAGAGTTAAGCTAGAGCCTAATCCCAACACCGCCGCCGTCGTCAAGCAAGTCGCCGTCGCGCCAGGTGGACATGTCAGCCGGCTCGAAGAAGAGCCGCTTCAAGGCCCGAGGGAAGACGTCGTCACGACAGAATCGAATTACAAGGCATGGCATCACTCTTTCGGCCCTTTGCAGTCCGCCCAACACCCCATGGTCGATGGTTCCGGTCCATCCGCGACATCCATCATTGATATCGAAGGGGCTCCTTCACCCATGGGCAGTCCTCAACTGCCCGACGAGCTCGAAGACGCCATCGCGGCCGCCGCCGAACGCAACATGTCCCAGGCCTGGTCCAACCGAGGAGGCGCAGCCACTCCTGTTCCCAAGCCACTCTCCCTCAACATGTTCTTCTCAGCGTCTCAAGATTCCGAATCTATCGACAACTCAAATCGGCAGGCTCTGCGTCGTTCAGGTCGCAAGTCGAGTCGCAGGCAGAGCGGCTTCATCGCGTCGCAATCCAAACACGATCCGCAAGGCAACGCCTCTGACGTTCCCCACTCCGAGCGCCAATCGTCTCCGCCTCCAAGCTCTGACCCGCACGACGATCTGTACCTGCCCTCTGAGGCCAATTCCGAGGCGATGGACGGCATCCTGGCGTACAACGGCCAAGAGGCAACTTACGTCAATCGCTCTTCCGCCTTCCAACACCCTCCGACTCCTTTTCTTGACATCACCAATCACACCACCGGCACCTCCTACATGGACGCCTCATCCGCACAGTATACCGGCTGTGAGCCTGTTCCTACGCAAGAGCCTTCGTCCAAAGCGTCCACAACCGACACGCCCCACGCGTGGCCACGCGAGGAGCCCGCAGCTGCATCGTCATCATCCGAGGCGCGCACTCCCGGCGGGCGAAAGCGCAAAGTGCCTTCACACGAGCTGCCCGAACCGCTCCCCACGCCAATGCGACTCTTCGGCACGGCGGCAGCATCGGACGCAACTCCCATGGCCACTGCTCCGGTCGACAGCGAGTCGGACCCCGCCACCGGACGCACAAGAAGAGTGCGCAAGAGCATCAACTACGCCCTGCCAAAACTCAACACCAAAATGAGGAAACCCGACCCGAGCGACATGATCCCTGCTACCACCCCTCATCGATCGAACCGCAGCACGCCGAGCTCGGCCCGCGGCATGATCGGAAGCACTGGCAACCTGAGCGATATTCGCAAATTGCACGAGGAGGCAGCGTTGCACCAGTCTCCCGCTGAACGGACCTCGAACCTGCGCTTGACTGGCAGTCCAAGGGCCTCGACCAGCCGCGCAAAATTGCTAGCAGCCCAACCGTTGACAGCACAAGAAGATGCCGGCGGCCGCATGGCCGACCTCTTTGAGATCCGCCAGCAGGCCAAGATGCTCGCCGACCAGTCCAACGCTTCTCATCCAACGTCTAGTCGCCCGCATGCGTTCTGGGACAACATCACAGACACATCCGATGACGAGTCGCGAGCCACGAGCAATGCCGATTTGGGCGAGCTCGCCGAGTTGGAAGCCGCCATGGGCGAGCTATCTACGGTCGACGAAGCTCATCAGGCAGATACGCCCAGAGCCCCGCAACCTTCCGCCTGGCCTTCTCGATCGACTGTCCAGATGAGCGCGTCATCGTCCACAGACAGCATGGTGTCGGGCTCATCCGGTGGCACTCTAGCTCAGCGTCCTTCATTGAGGCGCAAAACAACCACGCTTCCGTCGCGGTCGCGCCAATCATCCGTCGAGCAAGCCTTGCCATCCGATAATGTCTTGGCCACCAGGCCCGGGCCAGAGTCTGCCGCCATTAACGCCTCTTCCAATACTGCGCACGCCAAGGTGGAAGGAGACGCGAAATCGGCCGGACCGAACGAGTTGAACCTGGACAGAAAGGAACAGGCGCAAAGCGTTGCAAAGAACTCGAACCCCGGCGAAGTAAAGAGGGCCACTCGTCAACCACCTGCAGTCACTTCCAGCGATACAACCACGGTCGAGATTGGCAAAGGTCGTCCGCCACCGGCAGCAGCAGCCGGCAGTCTTGTTGCCGGCATGAAGCCCAAGCAGAGACCAGCTAGTGCAGGGGCACTGCTAAGCTCACGTTCGGTAAGCGCATCAGCGAGTGTGGACAGCAGCGTGGAGCGGCCGCGCACCTTCTCCGGAGCCACAGCAGCCAGTGCCGGTATGGCGCAGTCTCAGTCCTCAGCTGGGTCCTCGGGTGGCACGACTCGTTCGGCAGTCTCGACTGCACAACAGCGCGCAAGCCTGCACTCTGCGCTCACGAGCCAAAGCAACAAAACAGGAGCGAGTCAGGTGACGCCACGGATCGGCGCAAAGGGACTGCCCCCGACGTCCACTCCGACTTTTAGGGAGTCGCCCCGAATGACGTCTACACCGATGCTTCGCCCCACTCCCTCGGCCAGCAGCCTGGCTTCGGAATCGAGCGGGCGGTCGAGCCCGGCGCTATCGGTGACTTCGAGCACAAGCGCAGGCACTCAGCTCTCCTCTTCGACGCGTGCATCGATGAAGACGTCGACGACTGCTACCTCCTCTGGTCATCCGGCGCGAAGGCCAGGCACAGCCGGCTCCTTGTCGAGGGATAACACCACGCCTAAAATCGGCACGCAGAACACAACGATGCCCGGCGCACGACCGCAGCCCGCACGATCGATGCCGAGCCTACGTCGAGGCAGCGACAAGGCAGGAGTGACCTCGACGCCTCGAATCACGGTGCGGTCCACTTCCTCGACGTCAGCGTCGTCTGGGGTCGGTTTGAATGGGTCTCTGGCTGCAAGTTCGGCTACGACGATCGCTGCATCCAAAGTGGCGAGGGCCATGTCGTCGGGCATGCCTGTCAGGGCCAAGGAGGCCGCCGCTGCGCCGATGGGGCTTGGGATTGACTTTAGCTCGGTGGTGGATGAGGTACCTGCCGGCAAGGAGCTGCTTAGCTTGACCGGAGAGATCGAGCAAGTGGTGCAGCTCGCCTCGTCGCCTCTGCGAGCATCGTCATCACCGTCGTCGCGCTCGTCAGCGGCGCCGTCGAGCTCGCCGCGGAGCACGTACAAGGCGTCTCACGACGATGCGCCAACGCTGGGCGGTTTGCAGGCCAAGACACGTCGGACGAGTCGGCGGATCAGCAGCATGACGGCATGAGAATGCGACGATTTTTCCATTCGCCTTGCAATGAAGAGAAGCTCGGGTCGACATTTCTGAGAGCGTGTGCATGCGACGAAGCAGGACTGCGTGAAGGCGGCAGGATGCTCTTGTCTTTGAGAGGTGGTGAAGCAGCTGCGAGGGGGAGCTACTTGGAGGTGGAGCAGCCGTGCGGGGATGGAAGGGCCGAGGGGAATTCTCTCGGGCGAAAATCAGCGGGGCGTGTTAGGTGGAGCGCCTAGGAAGAAAGTGCGAGTGCGCGTCTGTGCGTCGAGCGGTAGCTGGCAAGCAACACTCTCTTCTGCACGCATCACCACCACCATCGCATCACATCACACGGTCGAACGCAAGCATGTCGGCAGCGGCACTGATCCAAGAGCAAGAACTGCAGCTTCGTGCGCAGTCTTACTACCCAGAGAATGTTGCGCATAACAGCAAGCAAGTCGAATAGTAAGGTTGATCACCCCTCGCTCGCTTTCGAATCGATTCTGACCTTTCATTGTTGATTAGTGTTCGATCGACTGCGCTTTCAGTGGCTGGTTCGGTGGCAGGGGTGTTGGGTATGACGAACTGGCTCGGCTTTGGGTTCTACGCGATCTCGGTGTTGGTGACGAATGTGTTGGTGTTGGTGGTCAACGCGAATCGTACGCCGAGCAAGTACTTTATCACGCCATCTCCACCGTCCAAACCACTATCAACAGGCACAAAGGGCAAAGCTCAGGGGATGACGATCGACCCAAGATCAGGAAGCTTTACGACACAGGACACAGCAGCGTTTTTGGTCAGTGGGTTGACCGAAAATGCTTTCAGCTTTATCCTCTGGTGGACCTTTTGGTACGGTATTGTTCACGGTAAGTTCGCAAACTACGCTGCGGATAGGATGGAGCATCGGTACTGATCTCTGCGCACAAACGCTTGACTACAGTGTACGACTAAAGAACTTTCGAATCGCGGCGCCGGCCAGCTGCTGTTTTGCAAGAAGTTTTGGCGCTCTCAGCATGCACACAAGGTGGCACTCGACAGCCGCCGCTTGCAGAATGCTGACTGACTGCAACGAAGATTGGCAATTGTACACAAGACGAGTTGCATGTGATGTGCGAGATACACAAGACGAGTTGCATGTGATGTGCGAGATACAAGTACAGAGGGGGAGGGACGGTGCGATATCACTGCGGGTAGTGTGGATAGGCTGGGGGAGCTGGGTTCATGTGGATGGGAGGGGCGTAGGCGCCAGGCTGTTGCGGCGGTGCGCCTTGCGGGTATGCGTTCCACGCCTGCGGTGGCGCGCCGTTGGTCTGGGGTGGTTGCGCATACGGCTGTGCCAAGGCATGTGGTGCTGGCGGGTACTGCTGTGTGGGAAGCGCATTGTTCTTGCGAGCCTGTGCAGCCAGCAAACGCTCGGCAGCAGTGCCGTGCCTCTCGCCATTCTTGCTGTCCTTTTTTATCGCATAGTCGACGGTGATGTTCTTGTTGAGCAGGAACTGGCCATTGAGCGCCTCGACCGCAGCATCCGCCGCCTCGAAGCTGTCGAACGACACAAACGCGTATCCCTTGGGCTCTCCCGTGGCCGGATCGCGTGCCACCTTGGGCAAGCCAACGATCGTGCCGAATGCAGAGAAGGTCTCGTAGAGCAGATGCTCGTCTACGGCCGGGTCGAGACTGCCAACAAACAGGTTAGCGCCAATGTCGATCTGCTTGCGATCGTTGGAGGCCTTGTTGACGCGGATGGGTTTGCCGTAGAGCTTGAGGCCGTTCATGACTTTGCATGCGTAGTCTGCATCCTGCTCCGTCTGGAACTCGGCGAAAGCATAGCCCTGATGCGTCTGCGAGATGCGGTCCTTGGGCAGGTGGAGGTTGACGAGCGGACCCGCCTGGATCATGAGTTCCCACACGATGGCGTCCGTGGCGCGCTCGTCGAGGTTGCCGACGTAGCACGTAGCATCCTGATTGCGGTCGAGCTCGGGTGGGCGCGACATGTCGCCTGGCTTGTGATGGGATGGGTAGACGTGGTCGGGAAGAGTGCCGAGTGGAAGATTGAATGTCCATCATGAGCCTTGCTTTTCGGCGACAACTGCGGAAGTCGGAGATGCGAAAAGTGTCTGATGATGTAGTTGTCGACCTAACAGTAGGAACGCGGCTCAAAATTTCCGGCTTTACACTTTTCTGCCGGATAAGCCACAACGGCAATCCGAAGCGCGGCGCGACAGTGCGAGCAGCCGCATCACGCACACACGCACGCACACACACACACACAGAGTGGGAGAGATGCCGCGATTTGCGGCCACTACTCTATGTGGGTGCATTGTCAAGACATGACTGTCATCGCCATTCCGTAATGCGCCACTCGAGTGGCAACAAGAGAGGCGGCTGCGAGTGGGGCTCGAGGCTCGAGCGGGCGTAATAAAGGTTTTTCCATTGCCGCGGCGACGAGCGCGGGGGCAAGAGGCGGGCACGAGGCGAGCGTCGGGGATTAAGTCGGCTAAACAAGCTGGAGAATTGAGTTCAAAGCCGGGCCCAAGTGAAGGGATGCACACCTCGCGACACCGACGTGCCGAGTTTCCCGTACACCCATCCTATTCATTCTCTAGCCCTCTCGCCTAGCTTAGTCCCGGCTCGCCTCTTACACCAGTCGTACCCCGCTGCAATGGTTGTGGGCCCCACCCCATGTGCCTCCCCTGCAGCTACGTGCGTCGACATCAAAACTTGCACCACACCAACCTGCACTTCCGTAGGCTAGACACGCGCCACGCACGCCCTCTCCTTCATTCTATCCACCAACTCTGGCTCGCGACTCACCACCACCTCGATCTGCCTAACGCTTCCGTCCGTCCCGAATGTCGCAACGATCCTAGCCAGCCATCGGCACACCATCACCTGCCCAACAAAGCATAGCCGCCTAGAAGCTAGCCGTGTACGACCTCTAACGTCGCTCTACTCCTGATCGCCATACAAATTTCATAATGCCGGACCACCCCACCACACAGCCGCTCGGCTCTACAACGACCAACACCTCGGACTCGGCTTCCCAAGATATCGCACCCACACCAGCACCCGACACCGCAGTAGCCACGCCCATGTACAACGAAAAGTTGACTCATCCAGATGACGACACCGACATCGAGGCCACCGCATCCCAGGCAGCCATGTCGCTCAAAACCGAACACGACCTCGGCGACGCCGTCGCCAAAGCGCAGGCTGGCGACGCCAACATCTCCTTCCCAGAGGGCGGCTTCAAGGCTTGGCTCTGCGTATTCGGCGGATGGTGGTGCACCTTCATCACTTTCGGCTACCTCAACGCCTACGGCATCTTTCAGGACTACTACCAGCAGACCACCCTCTCCCACAAGACGCCCAGCCAGATCTCCTGGATCGGCGCATTCCAGTACTTTCTCATGTTTGCCCCCGCTATCTTCGCCGGCAGGCTCTTTGATCTTGGCTTCTTCCGCCCCCTCTTCGCCACCGGATGCGTCCTCCTAGTCTTTTCTCAGATGATGGTCAGCCTCTGCACAGACTACTACCAGCTCTTCCTCGCACAGGGCGTCGGACTCGGCCTCGGCTTTGGTCTCGTGTTCAACCTCGCCATCAACTGCCCAGCTCACTACTTCAACCGTCGCCGTGGCGTCGCCCTCGGCGTCGTTGCTTCCGGATCCTCCACGGGCGGCATCATCTTCCCCATCATGGTGCGCAAGCTCATACCTCAGATCGGTTATGGATGGACCATGCGCGTCGTCGGCTTCTTCGCCCTCTTTGCCGTCACAATAGCCTGGTTCTCCCTCTCGACCCGTCTGCCCCCCTCGATCGACGTGCACGACAAGTCAAAGGGCGGATGGAAGCAGATCCAGTGGACCGACTTTTCCGCCTTCCGCAATCCAGCTTACTCCTTTTTTGTCATCGGCGCCAGCTCGATCATGTTTGGCCTCTACATGCCCTTCTCCTACATGGACGTATGGACTTCCTCGCACAACATCCCCGCCAACGGCTATTTCCTCCCCATCCTCAACGCCGCTTCCTCATTCGGTCGAGTGCTTCCCGGCCTCGTGGCCGACAGGGTGGGTCGCATCAACACGGTGCTGCCGCATCTGGCCGTGTCCGGCATCTTGATCTTCATCTTCCCGCTCTGCACCAACCTCGGCGGCTTGATCACGTTTGCCATCCTCTACGGCTTCACCTCGGGCTGCTACGTCTCACTCATCCCCGCGTGTTCCTCGCAGCTCGGCAGCACTGCCACCGTCGGCGCAAGAAACGGCATGATGTTCTTCCTCATGTCCTTCGGCGGTCTGTTTGGCCTCCCCATCGCAGGCGCCATCCTCGGCGACGTCGAAAATGCAGATTGGTGGGCCACCGCGGCCTACTCGGGCGCCATGGTCGTCCTAGGCACCATCAGCATCGCCGCCGCCAAATGGTACGCCGTAGGAGGCCGTATCGGCGGCAAGATCTAGTCATATTCCCACACTGCTTTATTGTGTTTTGTTTGTCGCATTTGCATATCTTTATTGTTATCGTGACTATTGCTGCCAAAAGATCGGAGTCTGTGTTGACTAAGGCCGGCTGAGCACGTTCGAGTAGAAATCCAGCACGGCGGACCAATAGCCTACGAAATCGGCTCGGCCAATGCTGCAGTGCGGTGGAGTGTCCCACCTCCTGAGTTCGACGCGGTACTCGGGCGCATTGCGCGCCTCGTCGGCGCCCAATTCGACCGCCTTGAGCAACTTGGCCCTCTCGGCCTCGTTCTCCATCTGCACGACGCCGGGTGTCGTACCTCGGATCTGACCGAGGTGTTGCGCATGCTCCTCGACAAACTGCCACGGAATCAACCGGTCTGCCTTGGTGTACATGTACATGCGCGGTGGATACTCGCTCTTATCCGCCTTAGCGGCATTGGTCGAATGGGCGGCAGTGATCCAGCTCCAGCTGCGGAGCGAGTTGAGCCGTTTGCGCATGAGCTCACCGCGGCCGAGCTGGCCCGTGATCTTGGTCCAGATCTTGAGCATGTACAGGCCGATGTACACGAGCAGCCGCACGATCGCACGCACCCGCGGCCGGTTCGCCAGATGCATCGTAAACGCAAACGAGCCCGACTTGGGATTCGACTTGCCCGGACTCGAGTCCATGATGAGCGAGTGCACGCGCGGCGCCGGCCCTTTGCGACGCGCCATCTCGTCCAGGAACAGCGCAAGGTTACCCGCACCACCGTCCGAGAAGCTGTGAATCACAAACCCGCCTACGCGCGTGGGCTCATCGCCATCGCTGTCCGACGACGCAGACGATCTCGCCTCCTTGGCATCGATCAGCGTGATGGTCGAGTCGCCCACGTCCGTGGTCTTGACCACTTCAAACGGCTCCGTCTCGGCCTCTGGCGATGCCGACGTGATCTCGCTGATGATACGCTGCAGCTGCGTGCGACGTACATTTTCGCGCGCAAGGTAGCTCTTGCCGTCCGACAGCTGGATCAGCACCGTCGCATCCGGGAAGAGCGCAGTGTAGGGCTGCGCGTACTTGGCAACGAGTCGAATGGGTGCGTCCATCCAGCCAAAGATGACCACGTGGCTCGGAGTCCGCGCGAGCGTCTTTTTGCCGCCAACAGGCCGCAGCGGGGCCGGGAGCGCGGATGCGTCCAGAGCACGCGCAGCGACACGCGAGGCATCGGTGGGGCGAGAGACAAAAGTGTTGTGCTGCAGCCGCGTCAGCTCCGGCGGCGTGTACGCCGAGACCTTGGCAAGCTCGCTCGACGCTACGATGGGTGTCGCATCGCTCGAGGCCGACACGGTCTTGCTGGTTGCTTCGGCACTCTTGGCGACAATGGGAAGGGTGAGCGGAGTGGGGGCAGCGACAGCGGCTGCTGACGGTTCTTGGTCCGGAGCAGGATCGGAGCTGGCGATGACGGCGGCAACATCCTTTGCGAACTTGTCATCGGACGCAGGTACCGCGGACTGGACCGCTGCCCCGTTCTGTTGCAGAGTTGGCTTTTCATCTTCCTTGGCGTCCTGAGCAGGCACAGCCTTTGTGGTGGACACCTCATCGATGGTAAAAGGGACGTCGAGCGGGTGAGCCGCGCCAGATGAAGCAGCAGGAGCCGCAGGAGTCGCGGCAACAGGAGCCGAAGGAGCCGCGGCAGCAGGGGCAGTAGAGGCAGCAGCCGTGACAGACTGCTGTACTGGGTCTGCGCGCGCGATCGCCTGCTTCTTCATGCTCAGAATGTCCGTTCCAATGGGAGGAGCCAGCACGGATGGAGCGGGGGCTGCGGCGGTCGGAAGGCTCGCCGTAGCGGCCCCAGGACTCGCGTTGACCGAAGCGGGGCGAGACGAAGGCTTGTTGGAGCTCGAAGCGATGCTTGCGTTGGACGGCGTCTTCCTGACCGAGGACGCGGGGCTCTGTTGCGCCCGATCCTCGTCGATGCTCGAACCACGGCTGTGATTGGCCTTGACAGCGGCGAGCGTTGACTTTGGATGGAGGATGGCCTTGGCGGCTTTGGAAGCCTTGCCGCTCTTCGAAGGTTTGGTAGGCGGCATGTTGACGAAGCCAGATGGAGCAAGGAGTGGGGACTGTGTATGGAAGCGACGCGGCTGATGAGGCCAAGGTGAAGTGGAAAGCAGAGCACGCCAAGAGCAAGGAGCGAGTCGACAGAGCAGCGATGATGCGGCTGGCTTCAGCATGCAAGATGTGATGTGGTGCTGGGTGGTAAGGCCGTGGCATGGATGAGTGGTGGAGGAGAAGGCAGAAGGGAGGATGCAGCCGTCCCACCTCCGGAAGTTTGGAGGAAGGGCCGAGCCTCCCTCGGAAGCGCCGGCTTGGAAAGTGCCGAATGCGAATCTGTGGTGCCCCGGTGGAGGCGCGTCGGAGCATCCCGTCGCTATTTCGGGCGCTCCGCCTGTGAAAGGATCGTGAGCCCGATCGAGAGTCCGGATCGAGATTGCACACAGCGCTCTAACAGTTTCAGATTTTATTTTGCGCACGGTTGCTCGGGCCGATTATGCGGAGGAGCGCTCTTGGTACGCCCCAACCTTCCGATTCTCGAAGATCCCACGCTTATCATCAGAACCATCAACATTCCCGCTAGACATCCCAAAATGCTCAGATCGAGCTTGAGGGGAGCACTGCGCTCAGTCCCGTCGCGGATATCCGCTGCTGCAGCCAGGCAGAGCGTCCGCTCCCTCTCCAACTCGGCACCAACACGTTCGACCACCAAGGACCTTCAGAAGCCGCTCGCGTTTGCCTTTGACATCGACGGCGTGCTCAAGGCAGGTCCCATCGTTCTTCCCGAAGCGAAGCGCGCGCTCCAAATACTTGAGGGAAACAACCCACGCAACCAAAAGATCCCCTACATCTTCATCACCAATGGCGGCGGCAAGCACGAGTCGGCTCGCGCAACCGACCTCGCCAGAGAGCTCGAGGTGCCAGTCACTCCGGAACAGGTCATCCAGGCGCACACCGTCATGAAGTCGCTCGTCCCGCTTTACGCCGACAAACCCATCCTCATGGTCGGCGGTCCGGAAACGCCCCCAAACGCCGCAAGAGACGTCATGCGCAGCTACGGCTTCAACAACGTCTACACCACCCTCGACCTCCACGCACACGCTCCCGCCGCCTGGCCCTTCTCCACCGTTCACCCCGATCAGCTTCCATATGTTCGAGTAAGCTTCGGCACCTCGCTCGACTTTCCTTCTCTCCCACGTCGACACAGTCACTGACATTCAGCCCTGACGCATGATCACACAGAGAGACGACTTTTCCAAGGTCCAGTTTGCCGCCATTCTCGTCTTCCACGATAGCAGAGAGTGGGGCAGGGATACCCAGATCATCATCGACATCCTCAGATCCCACAACGGCGTCTTCGGTACAGAGCACCCGCCTTCAGAGCCGCTCCCCGACAAGCAGATCCCCATCTACTTTTCCCACGGCGACTTGCGTAAGTCTTCTGCTGGCCAGCCACACTTTCTCTCCCTGTCCTCTGTCTGACCGCATCTCTGGTGTCCGCATTCTCCGCAGTGTGGGGCAATGACCACAGCGTTGTCCGCTTCGGCCAAGGTGCCTTCCGCCTCGCCATCGAAAATGTCTACAAGGTAAGCCCTAGGTCATTCCGGTCCCTCCATGAATCCAGGTACTGACGGCACACGCGAGCCCTCAGCACACGACTGGACGCGAGATGGAATCGACCGTCTTCGGCAAGCCCTATCGCATCACCTACGACTATGCCAACGAGCTGCTGCGCCAGCATCTTATCAGCATGGCACCCGCATCTTCCGCCACCGCCGAGGCCGCCAAGCTCGTCGGGCCCTCGGTCTGGATGGTCGGCGACAACACCGAGAGCGACATCCGAGGCGCCGTCGACTTTGGCTGGTCCTCTGCGCTCGTACGCACAGGCGTCTACAAGGACCACAACGGCCCACCCAACTACACCCCCACCATCCTCGTCGACAACGTAGAGCAAGCCGTCATCCAGGCCATCCAGAGGGAATGGAACCTCTGAAGGCGCTTCAATTCGCCGCCACGAGCAGAAATGTAAAGACTGTGGATTGCATCTTGTCAAGCTTCACAAAGTGCGCGACAAGCGGGATGCTTTAGGAAAACCATAGATGCCCGTGACTCGAAATGCCAGGAACGAACGACGAGAAGGAAGTATCTACACGAATGGTCGGTGTGTTCGGAGACAGAGTTGTGGAGACGAGGAGGGACTCGAATTGCTTATCGGTCCGCAACATCTCGTCCTCCTCTGAACTGAGCAAGAGGAGGTATTTTGACTGGTTTAGGCTTGGCACTGGGACGGCTTGCGCTTCCAGTAGATCTGGCCGTTGGAGGTGCCGTCTCCGAGGCTGTGACCGGTGTTGCCCAGCACAATGTTTCCATTGCCCTGACCGTTGCCCGACGTGTTGCTGCCGACAGTGGAGCCGTTTCCGATAATGACATTGCCGTTACCGCTGCCGTTTCCACCGCCGTTGTTGTTGTTGCCGTTGTTCGAGCCGGCAGTGTTGCCGTTGCCAATCACAATGTTTCCGTTGCCGTTGCCGTCACCAGTAGCACCTCCGCCAGTGTTGCCATTGCCATTGTTCGAGCCGACCGTGTTGCCACTGCCAATGACCGTGTTACCGTTGCCGTTGCCAGTGCCAGTGCCGTTAGACGACGTGTTGCCATTGCCGTTACCAGAGCCCGTGACGTTGCCAGAACCCTTGACGTTGTTGTTGTTGCCGTTGTTGTTGCCGGTTCCGGACGATCCAGTGTTGTAGTTGCCATTGCCGTTGCCAACGCCGCTGCCCGAGTTGCTGTTGCCATTGCCGTTGCCGTTAAGGCTCGACCCAAGGCCGCCGTTGCCATTGCCGTTGTTGTTGCCACTGCCAACACCGGTGTTGCCGTTGCCGTTGTCGTTGCCAGACGAAGTGCCGCTGTTGCCATTGCCGTTGTTGTTTCCGTTCATGTAGCCCCAGTTGTTGTTGCCGTTGTTGTTGCCGTTGGCGGTACCAGTGTTTCCATTGCCGTTGGCGTTGCCGCTCAGCTTGCCCCAGTTGTCGTTGCCATTGCCATTGCCGTTGTACGAGCCGTAGTTGCCGTTGCCGTTTCCGTTGGCATTCTGCTTGCCAAAGTTGCTGTTGGCATTGTTGTTGCCGTTCATGTAGCCCCAGTTGCCGTTGCCGTTGCCGTTGGAGCTTCCACTGCCGATGTTTCCATTGGCGTTGTTGTTACCGTTGCTCGTGCCGGTGTTTCCATTGCCGTTGCCGTTGGCGTTGGAGAGGCCGCCGTTTTCGTTGCCGTTGGTGTTTCCGTTGTTGGAGCCAGAGTTGTTGTTGCCGTTGCCGTTGCCCTGTGCAGCGCCTACGTTGCCATTGCCGTTGGTATTTCCGTTAAAGGAGCCCCAGTTGTTGTTGCCGTTGACGTTACCCTGTCCGAAACCATAGTTGTTGTTGCCGTTAGTGTTGCCGTTCTGGGTTCCGCCAGAGTTCTGGTTTCCGTTGCCGTTTCCGTTGAGTATTCCGCCGTTCAGGTTTCCGTTGTTGTTTCCGGAATACGAGGCGGAGTTGCCGTTGCCATTGACGTTTCCGTTGGAGCTGGGAACGTAGGTGTATGGGCTGTAGGAACCAGTTCGCTGCTGCGAGGAGGTGGAAGATGTGGATGATGTGGACGAAGACTTCGACGAGGCAGTCGGCCACGAAGGGAACGAGGTGAAAAGGCGGCTGTTTGAGCCCCACCAGGAGCCCGAGTCGATGCCTCTTGCTGAGATCGCGCGGAAGCTGTCGTCCGACGAGATGGCGGGAAGCGCCGATGCCGAAGAGGCGGAGAGGGCCAGGATGGCCACAGTCATCTGCTTGGAAACCTTCATGGTGACTAAAACCGCTGAGAGTAAGGCTGGGTATGAGCTAGGAGGCGTTGGGATAACGGTCTTATGTTCTCCTGGTCGCTGCCATGGAGAGGCAAGTGGATAGATCGTCGGTAGAGTTGTGTGCGAGGAGGATGAGAGGAAGATGGAAAGGGGCGTTAGGGGTCTCGTCGCGATGGTCGAGGGGGTATATGTATGCTCTGGCCATTGACATTGTGCTCAAGAGCGTACACAGTGAGCTGCTATACAAGGCCAGGGCAAGCGCGTGTCGGCACGAGGTCCGGTCGGAGCTTGGAGCGGAAGTGAGCTGACGACGTGAGCGGAGCTTGCCCATCAAGAGTAAAGTGTTTCTCCGTGCTCTATGACAGGGGAGGCAAAGGAAGAGCCGCATCTTTGCACGGCTGAAGACCCCAGACACCAGTGTTGCACTATCCTGGCGCCACCTCTTTTCATTTCAGCACGCACCTACGCGGAGGACCGCATAAACACACATGCATGAAAGCATATGACATGCGGATGGTACCAAAGGGCGGACGCCACAAGCACAATTGCAGCATGACTTCGGCACCAAGCTTCGCGGAAAGAAGGCGGAAAGAAGGCGGGGAGGCAACGGGGAGGAAAAGGGAAGCTGCATAACGACTTGCATGCCTGGACGCGACCATTTGGCCGAAGATCAGGCCGAGATGCCCAGCATGAGTCTCTTTGGTGGCAATGAGCAAATCTGCAGGGAAGGATGCGCGCTCTTGGAGCGCAAGGGGGAGATTGACAAATTGAAGCACTTTAGTGCCTCGACACTGTTCTCGTCGAAGCGCAGGCGGGCAAGGCCATGCGGGGATGCGCAACGGGGAGGCTCCCGAGTGATTTTGCGGGGAGCTTCGTGCTCCCCGTTGCAGATCGATTCGAATACAAAAATAAGGCGTTTCCTTCCGCGCCATTTGAATTTCGGCCTCTTCATTTCAACTCACTTTTGTAGCTGCGAATACAATTTTGACTAGGCCACAGCTGTCAAGCAAGGCCAGCCGCCAAAGCGCTCTCTCTCCAAACCACCACGCGGCATGACTGGAAGCCCGGTTCGGGCTCCTAGTCGCGGGTCAGCGCGGTTCCAGTTCACCAGGCTGCCGTCGTTGTCGTCCAACCTCGCTGTCTCGCCCGGACCTTTGCTCGGCCCACGTCTGCTTACCGCTTCCCATGTTTCGAATCATCCGCTTTCTTTCTTGATGCATCCTTGCATCGCAACGCCGCATGAGGCGTCGCCCGACATGACTCTGCTGATGTTCATGTGGTCTACACGGGTGCAACATCAAGTGCAGTAGCCATGACAGGCCCATGCATAGATATGTGCAACGAGAGCTCAGGCGGCAACTCATCTATGCATCGTCGGTTCACCGAGGATTATTACTGCCTCGCCACTTCGTTCGGCACGTTCGGCATCATGCCAAGCTGGCACTCGCATCGTGAGCTTTCGGCAGAAGTTCCACCTCCAGTCAAAGGAGCGTGAGAAGCATGGATCCTTCTGTTATCGGTACAAGCTTGGCAAGCCACCGGATGGTCCCGGATCCACGGGCACAGGTGACCGTGGGAGGGATGGGCTTCGGCAGCATTCCCCGTTTTGTATCTAGGATCCTGGGACTCAAGACCGCGTGATCCGCAAGATAGTCGGTAGCTTTGCTCTCGCGGCTTCCCACTCTGCACTCCGCTTCTGTCCAAGAAAAGAGTCATTCGAGTTTGGTCAAAGCGGCTGGCAGCGTCCCACGCACTGCCAAAATCGGCCGGGCTCGGCCAACGATGAGTCCCATGCGATCTGAAGAAAGTCCAGACAGCGACTACACCTCCAACTCTCCATGTTGGTTTGATCAGTACCCTCGTTTGCAACACGGTCCAGTCTCTCGGGACGCTTTCGAGATGCAAGCTTTTCCTCGGGGCAACACCGCCTTTCGCCACACTGACGGCAGAGGACCTCTACCCGCTGCTTTGTTCAGCGTGGCTCCAAATTGGGGCCCTCTTTCGTTCCCGGTAATTGCTTGTCAACACATGTCGCCCTCTTCATTCCGGTTTCACACGGCACCGGAGCGGAACCGATCAAGACATGTCAACCATCTCTTTTCTCCAGCCGTCTCTCCATAGCTGGCTGCTTTCCCTGGCACAAGGTCCTGCTCGAGACTTTTCTGTGCTCCTTTCGACAGTTCGAGACCCATGACCCAGTTGGTTCCAAGGAATAGGATCCAAGCTGCTGAGCCAGCGTATCCGTAGCTGAGGTACGCCCGAAGTGACGGCTACCACATGTCATGATTAGAACAAGAGATCACGTTGCGTCTTGGTGCCTTGTTGGCTTGCCCTTTCGAGCGAGGGGCGCCCTTAATTGATCCGCGGCGCAGCTAATGGGAAGTCATGAGATCTACTCGGTACGATTGTGACGACTGGTCATTGACGTCGCTCGGCTCTATCACTGTCTTTTGTCGGATCCGAGCGGAGATTGAGATCAAGGAGACTGACTTTCAGCGCTCTCTGGAGCTTTCTATGATTGTTCGTCCGCATCGGCCCAGAGCTTCCCGATGCGAATGCACAGCCCATATGCAGCCGATTCCGAAGTTCCCGCCAGGGTCTTCGCGAGCGTACGCATCTAAGCGAACGCGTTCGGCCTGCGGGTGCAAAATGTGTGTCTGGGAGCCGTCTCACTGTGCTATCAAGCATGTCAGCTGTGCGAGAATGCTATCTTCAGGACTGTGCCTGCGGGTATACCTCCATCAGCGCGGTTGAGTGCTCACCAGACGAAGCAATCTTTTTCTTGGCAAGAGCGACTGTCTCTCGGACGATTGGGTAGATGACGATATGACCATTGATTAGAATGTATAAGTCAAGGACGTGAAGCCTCTAAGGACTACGGGTATCTAGGAATGCATGTACAGATGACTAGGGATGAATCAGGTGCGGAAGAAGTGGAAGACGCCACGGGCAAACGCGAGCGAGGCGTCGTCGACAACCCTGGACCACACATCGCATGCCAGCACGGAGAGCGGAACCATCGAGAAGAAGAGGGCGGCCGTGATCTTTGCCGGGCTGGTCCAGCCGAGGCTCTCGGTGAGGTGGCTGTAGAAGAGACTGCCAAGGCTGAGCATGACGGTACCCGAGACCATGGCAATCGAGAAGCCGAGACGTCCAAAGTAGGTGAGGACTCGAGCCGAGAAGAAACGCTGCAGCGCCGGGCTAAGCTCGACGAGAACAAGCAGGCCAGTGGCAAGGAACCAGTCGTCCCATCGCGGGTAGGCGATGTTGTTGTAGTCCCAGTGACGGTTGAGCGTACCCGTGTTGAGATCGATGTGACCAATGTAGTCGTTGTAGAACATCGAGGGGAAGGCAGAGATCCAGAGGTACTTGAACAGCACGCCGAGCGCGATGAAGATGGTGGGAATGAGCTTGGGGTTCATGAACTTGGTCCTGGCAGAGTTGAGCGGAATGCCCTCGGCGGGGATGAGCTGCAGGTAGACAGTCGAGTACTCGGCGATGGCGAGGCCCGTAAGCGTGTACCACGACCAGCGACCCATCCAAGCGGAGAGGATGATGAAGCTGACCAGACCGATGTTCTTCCAGCGGAAGATGGTGAAAGGAAGCACCCATGCGTACACCATCAGGACGTAGGTCTGCTGGAACACGACCGAGGTGAACCACATGATGCCACCGGGAGGCATGTACGTGCTGGCAACCGAGGTGGTGTATGCGTAAGGAGCAAAGACGAAGGAGACGACAGTGTTGACGTAAACGACGGTCGACTCCCACACCTTGGGAGGCTGTGCGAGCGGGTTGTTGAGCTTGTCGGCCATCTGGCTGGCGTACTTGAAGCCGCCGAGCACGGCGACCACGGAGGTGAGGGCAAGTGCGATGGCGAGCGGCAGGATCAGTCGGAAAGGGCGGCGGAAGCCGGGACCCGCGAGCGTGAGGCCGTCCCTCCTCTCGAGGAAGGTCTGCAGACCGACACGGCCCATGAGGATGATGTACATGTTGGCCTGGAGGCTGCCGTTGAACATGAGCGGGCTGAGCACCTTGCGCAGTACGTTCATCCATGCAGGGCAGGTCTTGGTGAATTCTGCCGGGAAGGTGCCGTCCATGTCGCGGTCCGTGACGATGGCAGGAGCGAAGAGGCGGAAAAAGACCCAGAGCAGTGTTTGAAATGCGACGAGACCGCGGATGCCCTCGAGGTATGGGATGCGCTGCTTGCGCTTGCGGCCGACGTCTGCGTCCTCGTTTGCGAGGAAAGGCTTGGGCGTCACATCGAAGCGTGCGTCACCCTTGAGGATGGTGTATCCGCGCTCGTCGGTCTCGGGAATGTAGGACTTGTCGACACCGGCGGAAGCGTCGACGAAGACGGGGAGGTGCAGCGGCTTGAGCGCGCTCGCTCGCTTGGATGCGTCCGTCATTTTTGTGGGATGACTTGGTTGGGGTTCGTGCTCCAGATGCCTGAGGGAAGGATATGATGGAGCGCTTGAAGCCGGCAAGAGGGAGGCGTTGAAGGGGGGATGTCTTGGTGGAAGCAAATGTCCAACGTCAGAGCAAGAGGTTTATATGGCGAGGGCGCCATTGGCAGGAGGCGAAATGCAGAAGAACTTAGACCGAGACAGAGGTAGGGCCAGCAGCGGGCGCAGCTGGCTGGTGCGAAGTGGTGGAGGGCGGGATTGGGCGCCGGCTAACCGACGGCGAGTTGGTTCAGAGACATCGCGACATGGATGCGGCCACAGTCAGAAGTGGAGCTTGATTGCGAGACGTCGGCGATACAAACTTGGGCTAGCCTTGGAAGCAATGGGACAGGGCGGTCTACGGCAGAGTACCAGAGTGGAGCCAGCCTTGCGCTGCGTGCGGGATCTGCAAGTGTACCGGGGACGGATCAGCGCACTGAATAAAGTGTCTAGCCATGGGACGCCGGAAGGCAAATTGACAGAGTGTCTCTCTGACGGCCTGCCGCTGCTGCAAGCGGAGAGGCCAGAACGGCGGCGCCTCGTCTGGTGCGTGCCCAGGTGCCGGGCCAGAGAAGGCGCTTAGCGGAGATTACGTCTGGGCGCTAAATGCTTGGCTGCTGTCAAACCGATTCTAGACTCCGCGTCAAGCCTGCACTCCAGACCACTGAATCTCGACGGAAGCGGAACGCTCGCGCGAGGCCGAAAAAATGAAATAAAGGAAAATGCCCAAATCTTTAAATTGTATTCATTTGTTGGTGCGAACAGCGTGGTCTTTTTTTTTTCGAAAAATTTGAAGGACAGGCGGGCAGATGGTGTGCGGCCGTACGCCGTGTTTGAGACGCTGGTCGAAGCCCGAAACTAGGGCCGCCGCATTTCCTGAGCGATCATGAGGCGGCATCCCAGCTACCCCATCCGATCAGAACCGGAAGCCTCTATACAAGATCTCCTAGTCCTCAATCCCTAGGGTCACAAAGTCGGTCTGTGGGGTCTGAGCTGTGACCTTTTGCTCCTCAAGCCTACAACTCTCTCTCTTTCTTTGTAAACCTAGAGTAGAATTGTATTCGTCAGTGACGACAGTCAGCTGTAGGTGCGCAAACCACCTAAATCACATGCGCATAGCTGGTGATCCGATGAGTGACTGAGCAAGGCCGTCAGCGGCGACGACACTGGTCTCGCCTCGACGGGATGCAGGTACACAGCTCTGGAGGCTCTCTTGGTAGCCGCGCCATGGCTGGCAGGACTTCGGACACCCACGCTACTGTGGCGGGGCTGATGCTTGGGCTTGGGAGGTCTCAGTGAAACCCGGTGAGTGGACCACCAGGCCTTTCGTGCAGTTGAACTCAACACACACAGAGAGCACCTGCTGCCGCTTCCAGTTGCTGAGACATCCGTGGCCGCGCGGCTTGCCTATATTGTATTCATGGCTGAGACATGAATACAGGGGAGCATTTGCCGCGATGCAGCTTGGCTACAGTGGCAGGCCAGCCACAGTGGTGGTGAGACACGCGTCCGGACGCGCTTGCGCTGCACGCACACACTGCCAGATTGGCGCCAAGCGCCGTCACGCTTCCGTTCGACGTGGGCTCTGGTGCCCGAAAATAGCGCGAAAAGTGGGAAAGGGCCAGACCTCGATGTGCGAGTTGCTGCAGGCACGGCGATCATTGCTTTTTCTTTTCAATTTGGCAGCATTCAAAAAGGCAATTTTACAAAAATTCGCAGTGAAAAGGCAAATTCTCCACCGGGTGTCAGAATCGGGCTTCCATTCGAGACTACCGCGCTGCTATTGTGCTACTGTACGGCCGCTCCACCCGAAGGTTGAGTTGCCGGCCGTCCACCTGGTCCTACGTGCCTTTGACAGCTACGATGCTACAGTGACAGGCGATAAATCGGATTCGAAAAGCAGGGCCAGCATGAGGCTACATTCGGCTTGCTGCTAGGAGCGGTGAATGGATCCAGGACGGAGGCACTCACATGCGAACGTTGGAGGATCGGCGTATGCCAGTATCGTGTCGATCTCACCCTGACACTTTGTGACAGGTTCGTCCTTGTCTGAAAGCATCGACAATCACCCCGATGTGCGTCAAAGGGTGAGACGTTGTCGTGTCAAGTAGCTTTGGCGAGCCACCTCAGATTGTCTGCGAGCCTCTTGAGCAGGCCGTCGTCGAGATCCACGCAAGAAACCCGTACTGATGCACTCTCGTCCTTTCCGTGTTCTACATGTACCGTTCGCCAAGAAGGCAGCAAAGTTGCGGTATCGGCTCAGGGCGCGAGCTCCTCACGGCAGAGTTACGTTCTGGGCCCAAGCTAGCCGGAATCGCTGCATGCGACACCAAAAAAACAATCGGAATACACCTTATGTCTTGAGAGAGCTTCAAAGTAGAGCGACCGTAGCTCGTCTCCCGTTCCGATAGCCCCACGTAAAGCGAACTGGTGCACACGTGGACTCGAAGTCGGTCACAGCTACAGATCAAGACCTGCCCGCCAAACGCATTGTGGCAGGAAACCTCTTCGCAAACCTGGCAGTAATTCTGTCCGATTCATTTGAAGAGGCAAGATTTACAGTTCAGTCCAGCACGTTCGCCTCGAGATCGCGTTGGCACAAGAATTCGCAAGTGCTGCGATCTGCGCCAAATCTGGGCCAAGAGAACGTGCAACAGCTGCTCTGAGCTCAAAGTACAATCATGCGATCTCGGCGTTTCGTTTCGTACTGGAATCAGGCAATGGGCAGCCACGCCTTCCTTCCATCGGATCTCGGATGCGGAAAGGGTCTCGAGGGTCTGGGCCCGCTCCTCCCGGCTCTTCGAAAAAAAAATCGGGGCCGCGTTCGCCCGAGACCTGACGCCACCAACGCCGTTCTGTGCCTTGCCCGATTCGAGTATAATTTAACTTTGCTTTTATTTTTTCCCCACGCCCGGTTCAGGCGCAGTCTTGGGCCGCATCGATCCTCGTTCGACCCTGCTGTATGCGGCTCATACATCGAGCGGCAGACTCTGCGCTGTCAAACGATACGTGATTCATTGACGTACGAGCTTTGCTTCCGGGAAGATAGGATGATCACAGGTGAGCACCCTATCTGCCGCATGTATCCGGCTACTCACCTACCTAAAATCGCATTTTCGTGCCATTTGTCAAGCATGATTTTTTTTTGAATTTCTTCCTGAAATGCAATTTGGCACGTGCAAACACCATCAGGATCCTACGGAGTCAACAGAACGTAAATCCCGGAAGCAAGCACCAATCATGATATGGCGTAGAAGTGCACCATTGCTATGAGAGGAGCAGAGGCCGACAGCAATGGAATCCTAGGAGGAAGAACTGCTAGCGTCATTCGTTGTTCCTGCTTTCACGGATTAATTTTCGGCCCTGAAGATCTGTTGACACGCTAAACATGAAATTTGCACTAGTCTGTTTGTGCGCTTGCGGTGCGATGATAGGGAATCGAACGCTGTGAGGCGTGAGCATCGCAAGGCCTGCGAGAAATAAGCCCCGAATGAGCTAGATGTACGCATGCGTATCATTTCGCTTCGTTCGGCCTGCGGTTGGACTCTGAGTGCAAACATTGTCGGCGCGCTTGGGCGGAGTTGCGGCTTGGAGCCGCCACAAAGCCAGATCACAGCCGCTATGCCTTCTTCAACTCATTCAAACTCAGCGCGACACTTCGCGCCCATTCCAGACTTCTACAAACTGCTCTGCATTGGGAGCCACCCGGGCCCCGGCGCTAGCCAGCAGAGCGGTGGAAGTGCTCATTCTCTAGATTCAACGGGCGGCTACCCAGTAGCTGCAACCCTTCACGTGCTTCCGCTGATAGGCGCCAAAAAGGTCTGGCGCTTGGCGGGGCTGAAATGTGTCACCGTGCTCGAAGCGAGAGACCAGAACCTGGGAACTCGCTCCTCTTCCCCTCCCTCAACGAAAAGGCTCAGAATCGTCAGAAAGGCCTCAGGCTCTCCACGCTTGCGAGCTTGGACGCGATCGCCAAGCAGTCGTCCTACGGCTCGAACGGCACTGCGACTAGCCAGCTCATTTGAATTCGTCAGCCATACAGCACATCGAATTGAAGTGCCAGAGTTCTCATTCTTTCGATTCGAGCTCCCTTCTCTGGCAACCAGACACGATGCAAGGCTTGATCGCCATAGTGAAGAGCAGATAGGAGCGAAAGAGAGTCGGAGTCGTTTCTACGCCAAGCTTCGAATCGCCCCTGCAGGTACTGTACCAGTCGCGTTCTGCCACCTCGCTTAGAGCGCGTGGGAGATCAAAGCGTGCCTGCATCCGACGGTTTGCCTTGTCCTGACCTGCAAGCCTTCAATGAGTCCAAAGCTCTCGAATGCAAGCCTCGTTCGCATTGGAAGATCGAACACTGAAGATCCGTGAAAGAGGACAAAGCCTCGATGAATCTCACAGAGGTGAGCTGACGCCGTGTTCCTGGCCTGCTAGCCGAGAGCACGCACTTTGCCGCCCCTGGAGGCGTGGTCGAAGCAGAGCATGCACAGAAGGCATCCTAGCTTCGATGCTCTCTTTCACCTGCTACTGCATGCATCAATCACCACTTGACGAGATGCAATAGCAAGCGTTGAAAGTCTAGGCGGTCGTCCTGCGTATTGGCGCAAGTAGATCCAGAAGCTGCATTCGGTGGTGGTGGTGGTGGCTCCCCCGGTCGGAGAATCTGCGAAACAAGGGCAAAAGGCGGCGCTGTGGGGGATTTTCAATCATTTTCAATTTATTTTGAAAAAGGAGAAGCAATTTCGACAAGCACGGCGGACTGGAGGGCGGATGGCCGTGGAGCAGCGCATGTGGCCGTCCGAGACATTGGCCACCAATCTAAAACCGGCCGCACTTTGGATCACCGACACCGCTTGGCCAACGCTCTGAGCGCCTGCACGCCTCACGGCTGGCGGTCTGGCCTACGGCGCTCTTTCCGCTGCAGGCTTAGCGCTGGTGTCAGAGGATCACCGCCAGATTAGCGCACGCCGAAATGCCGTGTTCCTTATTGTTGCAGGCTTCAAGCTTTCGTGCATTTGATGCTCGCCGCGACTATAGCTGTCATGCTGCTGGCGTAGCTCTACACGCTAGATGCAGCACCGACACTCAGTACGTTCTCGCAAACCGCTCACAGGGGCCGAACGCTCTCAATGACACGACTTCTGAGCTCTACGGTATGACATCGTATTTGCTTGAAAGCATTCAGTCTCATGCCAACCGCAGTGAGGTTACATTTGAGGTTGATGTCAAAAGTACAGCGTCCGAACCACTGGATTTAATCCTGCAATTTGATTGAATTTAAACTTGGCTCTGTGGCCGCTGCGGGCGCTTCAGATTCTGCTTCCGCTCCGACCGCAACCCTGCGTTAGGCGAGACATCTGACAGAAACGCCGTCTTTGGGCTGCACGACCATTAGCCGCTTGCAGCGTGCCGCCTGTCGGCCTCTAAAATCCCTGAGACACTCGGTGCTTCGAGCCCCATCTCGACCAGCCACACGGCCCGCCTCACACACGCATCCGAACGCCCCATCTCTCCACCTCTCGTCCTCTCGTCCTCTCGATTCGGCATCTGGTCCACTGCCCCTGCCAAGCCCGCAGGGCTCCGCGCTCTCCAGCCACCTCATGGCGATATCTGACACCTCGTCCTCGCGCTTAGTCGGGGTTCCACGCTGCCTCTTCCGAGACTGCGTTTCGCCTCCGCGGCATCCAACCTAGATGGCCTCTCCAGAAAGGCAAATCTCTCCCGTCACTCGCTTCCGCATCCTGCCACTCATGCCCTACCCGACACAGCTCTCCCACGCTGCCACTTTCCTTCAGATCAGCCGTGCACTTTCTGACACCGTCAACCGCCGTGTCTCGAGCTCCTCTGGTGGGCTCCTACCCGAGTGCAAGCCATGACATCGTGCCTGCGACACATCATATAATGCCAGAGCCATTCTTGTCACGTCGCCCACATTGTCCACCCATCTCACAGCATTCCCACTCTCTCCACTACTCAAGTCGTCCCGCCTCCTCGCTTGCTTGCTCCTTCCGCTTTGCGACAAAGCCTTCCGTGCGCCACGCAACATCTCAACCCTCCCCATCATATAAGGTATAGGTACCGCAGGCGGTTACTTGCCCTTCCGCTACACCAGTCCGTCTTGAATCTCTTGAACAATGTCGAACTATTCCTACGAGTCCGTTTCGCCTCGCTCGCAGGCGTTCAACGAGTCGATCTTCGCGAGCCCCAACTCGTTCTACACCGAGTCGGAACACTCCGTCTCGACTCACAGCTCGTACTCTGACGATGAAGAGCCAGTGATTCGCATCATCGCTCCCCAGGCCACGCGCCCTCTGCACGGCTCTCACAACATCAACCAAGAGCACAACGCCCTCGGCTTCTCCGATCTCGGCTACCTCAACGACGCCCTCAAGCTTGACCCCTACAGCCGCGCTGCCCATGACGACACTGCGCTGGATGAGCTCATCGACCTCTACCAGACCAACCTCGCAGCGACCGTGCGAGGGCCTCTGCACCCGGCTGCTCGTGCCGCCAAGGTCGACTCGATCGGCGAGGACGATGAAGTCGAGGTCGTCGACGAGCAGCCCCGATACACGCGTGCAGAGAAGGGCAAGTCGGTCGAGTCGGTCGAGTCTGAAGAGCGCTACTCCTCCTCGCCCCAGTCTTCCTCCGAGACCAGCAGCCTCTCTGGAGGTGCTTGCCCCCTCCCCTCTTCCGGCCTGACCCGCGACGACATCGTCTTCCGCGTCTCCACCCTCACCAAGGACCCCCCTTCCCTCGCCGCGGCCCAGTCCACTCTTGCTCAGAAGTTCCCCTCGCTTGCTGAACCCCCGGCGCGCATGTTTGGCGAGGATGGCACTCCTCTTCCCCCCACCAAGAAGGAGGAAATCTCCGCCGCCGAGCGAAAGGCACGACAGGATGCGCTCAAGGTCGAGCTCAAGGGTAGCAAGGTCCATTCGCTCGTCAAGGCCGTCATCGTGCTCGAGAGCCGATCCACCGTGTGGAAGAAGGTCTCTTCTCTTCCCAAGAGGAGCTCCGGCGCTACCCCGCTTCCTCTCCTCCCCGAACTGCCTAACCCTTGGGACCTCGAGATCACCCACGAGGGTCTCGACATCAGCACCATCCAGACCAAGACGCGCAAGTTCCTCGAGCTCCCTCGCAGCAACACCTGTGGTGCATGCCGCAAGTGCTCCGGCTCTGGCAACGAGACGTGCCGCACCTGCCGCGGTGAGGCGGGCAACGAGTGCTTCTGGTGCTCGGGCTCGGGCATGCAGAAGGGTCGCCGCCGCTGTGGTCGATGCCAGGGACAGGGCAAGCTTAGCTGCATGACCTGCGAGGGCAAGAAGGCTTCCACCTGCCGCTCTTGCGACGGTGCTGGCTGTGGCGAGTACACGGCTTTCGTCGAGGTCAAGATGCGCCGCATTGAGGTGCCTGCCGTCTCGGTGGCAGACCTTCTCGGCTCGTCTCAGGCTGCTGCCGCCACTGCTCGCCCTGACATCATCAAGGCTGCCGCAGTCGACATGCTTTGGGAGCTCGTCAAGATGCTCGCCACCAAGGCCACTGTCAAGGCCAAGCGCCCTTACCTGCCCGTCTCGGCGGTGTGCACTTGGGAGAAGAGTGTCTCGTACCTCGCCCAGGTCACCGCGCTCCAGGCAGCCAAGTTCAAGGCCGGCTCCAAGCAGCCCTTCCGCCCCGAGGGTCTTACTCGATCGGTGCCCACCAAGACGCGCTACTTCTCGCTCCCCACCGACCCTGCACTGTCGATCGCCGAGCTCACGCTCGACCAATTCGTCAAGCAGAACATCCCCGAGAAGCACGTCGTCGAGGTCGGCCCTGCTACGGGCGTGCACAACGTCTCGCGCCGCCTCTCGTGCATGCTCCTCGGCGAGGTCTCGGCTCCATCGACACCACAGCTCTCGTCCACCTCGGGATCGCCCAAGTCTTCTACCGACTACTTTGGCGATGTCGCCGGTGCCGCCGGTGCGGTGGTCTCGGTGCCCGTCACCCCTGTTGGTGGATCGCCAGTCTCGTCGCCTGTCATCAGGCCCAGCAGCGTTCGTCCCATGAGCCCCATGCGCGCTCCCCCTGCTCAGTTCAACTCGGACGAGCTGAGGATCAAGATGCTCCGCCACTCGTCGAGCCTCTCGCGCTCCAACTTCTCGCGCCCGCTCACTGCCCCTGGCATCCCCATCTAAGCTGCACAGTCTCGGTAGATGCTCTGTATATCTCTTAACTCGGTCTTCATGTCATCGCAAGGTTCATTAATGTATACCTCAGTTTAGAACAATCTTTCGCGCAACAGCCCTCCGCGAAGTTTCGGCAAGTTGAGATGAACTGCATACATGATCGAGCTTGGCCTGGAGCGTCGTCTCAATCTTTCCGTCGGCAACAGGTTGGCGAGCTGCCACTACCGATCGACGCATCTGGCTGGAGTGAGCCTCAGCCACCGTTTCACCGCCTAGCCGCTAAGGCAGAGGGCGTGGGCGTCGAGGACGAAGATTCAAGCGGAGTCCAAGCTCAGTTCGCGCTCCGCCAGGCGCCTGTTTCTCCTCAAACACGGCGACGCATGCAGAAATGCTCGGCGCGATTTTTTTCGCTCCGACAAATTGTGTTACGCCGGCGTTGGTTAAATGCGAAGTTGGCTTTTCTTCCCCACATCTCCCTCCATCGAGAGATCCAAGGAGTGGAATCGGGCCGCTTCTGCGCCTGCATGTCAAGTTCGGCAGCCCCCGAGAGCCTCAAGGCAAAAAGAGACGTCGTCGCAAAGAAGCGTACATACACCAATGTTTCAATCTCAGAGCTAAACTTGGACGACGAAACTGTACAGGGCGTGACATGTAGCGAGGCAAAAGGCTGGACGAGAATGTGCAACTACAGCCCTCTAGGCCTTGACGGGCTTCTCAGCCTTGACGGGCTTCTCGACCTTGGTAGCGGGCTGGGCATTGAGGACCGGGTCGGCCTGGAAGGTGACGTTGCCGGGGCGGAACTTGGTAAGGAAGACGTTGTCGCGGTCGAGGTAAGCCTGGCCGATGGACTTGGGGCTGGTGAGCTTCTGCTCGACGCGGAAGTTCTTGTCGTAATCGGCCTGGGTGTACCAGTAGAGGCTACCGGTGCGACGCAGGTGAGGGTAGGGGATGAACTTGACGGTCTTGGTCTGCTTGTTGTACCTGACGAGGTCGCGGCCAGCGGTCACGTTGAACGAGCAAGGCTTGGGCACGATCGAGGTGATGTGAGGGCGACGAGAAGGCACAGCGGTAGGGCCAGATCCGCCCAGAGGACCCTCCATGCTGTAGCAGGTGACGAAGCCGCTAGCCTGGTCGGCAGCAGGACGCAGACGACCAAAGGCGTACTTGGAAGTCTCGGTGAAGCCGAGCGACGAGTAGTCGCACTTCTGCCACAGGAACTTGTCGACACTCTTGGCGTCGGCCTCCCAAACGGCGTTGAGGGGTCCAGTGTAGGTGTTGCCACGGGCGGTAGCGTTGCTGTAGATCAGCTGGCCCTCGATGATCTCGGTGCAGTTGAGAGCGGCCTGCTTGGCAGGCAGCTCTCCGGTGTGCTTCTCCAGCGACAGAGTCAGCTGACCCTCAGGCAGAGCCTTGAGCTTCGGCGTGTAGTCGGCCATGAGCCTTCCGAGCTGTCCGTTGAGACCCGGGTGCTGGAGCTCGTAGTGAAGAGTGTACTTGGGCGGGCTCTTCTTGGAGATGGGCTCGTCGCTGACACCCTTGAAGTAAGCGGTGGCGTTGACAGCGTCCGGGCCGTTGGGGATCCACGCAAAGGTCTGCGAGTGCACGACGTGACCCTGCTTGTTGAACCTGCAGGGGGATAGAGTGATCGGCGCGTTTTGAGCCTCCTTCTTGCCGAGGCTGAGACACTGGGTGGTGTTGTAGGCGTCAACGATGTAACCCTCGACAGCCTGGCCCTTGGACTTGGCACCGGTGGACTTGGAGTTGCAGACCGCGTACGAGAAGAGGTGAGGAGCACCGCCAACGACGACGTCGCCAGAGTGAGTCACACCGATAGGCTGGCCGCTGATCTTGAGCTCATTCCACGAGCCGGCCTGGATCTTGTAGGCAGGCTCGGCAGCCTGGGCGGAGCTGATGGCGGTGGCAAGGGCCGCAATGAGCAGGGATTTCTTGAAGACCATCGTGAATAATCCGAGAGGGGGTAGGATGGAGAGGTATGTAGGTGTTAGGGACACGGGAGGCGATGGGGAGAAACGAGGGGATGATCAGGATCGAGCCAGTCTTACACGTTCATGACATGCACTCGATAGCGAGAGTGCAACAGTGAAGCTCCGTGCTCTCGAGCCTCGTACGTCCGCAAGAGTGTCCGTGCACCTAGCAGACTGAGAGCGTGCCGTGGCCTTGGCACGCTTTGGCCCACCGATGTTTTGGAGCTTACTCTTCTTTAGCCCACATTGACTTCATCTCGGTACGACGAGGCGTACGAAATGAGGGGCTCTGCCCACCAGAATGAGGCGCGATCCGTGGCTGAATACATTTCTTGTCTCCCACCTGCTTTTTGTCAGAAAGGTACAGCAGGACGTACCTTTTCGTATCTTTGTTGTCACCAGATTCCCTTTGTGTAAGGTCAGTCATGCCATCGATCATTCAGAGATCAACGACGTGGAGATATCTCCCACTCGGACTTAATCTTGTGCCTTGTCAGCCCACCGAGACGAGGCTTTTGGCGGTCTTGTGGCGGACTGCAACACGCTGTTGCCCACATGGCTTGTGTTGCAGATGAGATGGCGTCGTTCTGGAAGCATCGCCTTCTGTTTAATCAGCAGTGGCGCCGGTATCCTAGCAGCGACGAGGAGATTCGACATGGATCAAGCAACCGGGTCGGAGCTGCGCCACACACAGGGGCCAATGATTGCAAGAGGCAGAGAAAGCGAGAACACGCGTCTAAAATTGCGTCTATGCGAGGTAGCGATCATATGAAGCTGCAGGTCGAATTGGTCAGCTGGCCTGGAAGGTGACCTTGCCAGGTGGGTACTTTGTGAGGTTGGCGTTGGAGCTGTCGAGGTAGACCTGGCCAATTCCGGCGGAATCCCAGACGTACTGGTTGACGCCGTACTCGTCGACGTAGTCGCCCTGGGTGTACCAGTACTCGTTGCCCGGCTCGGGCTGGTCGGCGGGGAAGGGAACAAAGACGAACGAGTTGTCGTTGTTGTTGAGGCGGACGAGCTGCTCGCCAGGAGCATTGTCGGGCGAGTTCCAGCATTCCTGCACCTGGAGGCCGTTGATCCACGGAGAAGCCGTGGGGGTATTGTTATCACCGGTCGCACCATCGTCACCGGTGTACTGGTAGCAGTTGTACTCTCCGTTGGAGAGGTCGGTGCCGGGTCGCAGTCGACCGTAAGTCACGTCGGCGTTGGAAGTGAAGCCGGCGGAAGAATAGTCGCACTGCTCAAAGACGAACTTGTCCGTAGTGCCGGCTTGTGCTTCCCACTTGGCGTTGATGGGGCCCGAGTAGGTGTTGGATGCGGCGGTCTGGTTGTTGAAGAGGATCTGGCCGACCTTCTGCGAGGAGCACTTGATGGGAGGGGGCAGAACAACGGAGCTGGGGATATAGTTGAGGTTGAAGCGCGTCTCGGGGATGGTCTGAGGCTTGTTGGGGCTGTAGCCGACGATGAGATCGGTGTTGGCGCCTCCCTCGCCCCTGAGGTTGTAGGCAGAGTGGCTGGTGCCGTTGACGAAGTTGTTCGACTCGCCGTTGAAGTAGAGCTTGGCAAAGTTGGAGACGTAGCCCTGGGTCCAAGCGAAGTTCTGGGTGGCATCGGCGTGGTTGGCGTCGAGCTTGCAGTCCTGGAAGGAGAAGGTGGCGCCGGTCTGGTCGAGAGCGCTGGCGGTGAGACACTGGGACTCGTCGTAAGCGTTGACGACGTAGCCGATGGTGTCGACGGTGTAGCCCTTGGGATCCTCGTTGTGAGTCTGGCAGATACCAGCCCTGAACTGCTGGGGCTGGCCGCCGACGACGAACTTGCCATCCTCGCCGAGGCTCAGCGCCGCACCATTGATGGTGATGGAGCCGTAATGGCCAGAATCGACCTTGCAGGTAGTGGCGCGCTTCAGCGGAGCCGCCTTGACAGTTGCTGCGGCGAGCAGAGCCGAGAGGAGGAGAGACTTGGGGAAAGCCATTGTGTTTGTGGCGTGTAGGAGAGCGAGTCTGAATGCGAGAAGGAGAGGGGTGTTATTGTTTGCTGATGAGGACGGATAGATTGACGGCTGAGGTAAGGTTGCTTTATTTGTTCTTGCTCATACGACGAGTAGCTATGTTGCAATGAAGGGGTACGCTGCGGCGGGTACGGTACCGTATGTGCTAGCTTCTATGATTGACGGACGGGCAAAAGCCGGTGGCGAGGGTCGTCATGTAGAGCAAAGTGCTTTGTGCGACGTCTGGCAACCTCGGGGAGGGACAGTGGCGGAACTGCGCGGTACGTCTCAGCTTCCGAGGTGGAGGCGTTCCTGGACGTCAGAGCCTCCATGGAACGGACCTGCCGATGGTATTGCTTGGCGAAGCGACGGCTGAGGGCCTGTGCTGCCTCCACCGCCGGCTCAGCTCGCGGCAAGGCAGAGTGGTCTCCAACGGAATCACGGAACGGGGAGGTGAGTCGGCGGAGTGCCGGTAGCGCTGCACACCTAGCCGAGCGAAGTGATCCGAGCAGCCGGCTGCGGTGGTGGAGCGGTCCAACGGGCGCAACACGGTTAGTAATGATGCCGCCTTCTAAATTACGCCGTAGAAGCACGGGCTGAGTTGCAGAGATTGATCGCCAGTGCATGGCATCGGCGAATAATGCTGTCCGTTCCGTTGGGTGCACAGCCCTCGCCTCGAGGAACGGCGACTGACGAGCCGCTGCAGAGAGCTGCGGTGCCTGGGCGGTGAACCCTTGGACGCGGAACTCCGAAAAATTGCTTACTTCCCGTGGCCCAAAAAAAAGCAACTTGCGGGCCACTCTCCTGCTCATACATAGCCAGTATTCCGCTTCTGCGCAACGTCACCGCAGCTGTACGCATGAATTAGAAGCATCGACCCGTCCCGCTCGGCGATACCGCCGGACGACCTCGGCTGTCATCTTGTGCGGAGTTGCGGATTGCGATTCCATCTAGCCTCATTTCAGAGACGAGCAGCGAGGTCAGCATTACCAGTCCTCACCATCACATCCAGCGGAAATCCATCTACATGCACCATTAGCTCAAATTCCATTCCATCGGAAGCACGCCTCTCCCAAACATTCGCGGAAGTATAAGTCAATGGGATTGCGACGTCGCACTAGCTAGCATGACGAGACGTCGGGGCATGTGGAGCTGCGTGCATAGGGTGTTGCGGTCGCACTCTTCAGCGGGAAGATCATCGCTCAGAGACCGAAGAACTGCACGGTGAGGTCGACCCTGGCAGGGTTGTCGTGAGTGACGCCATCAGCAGAGATGGCGAGGACGTCGTGGCCGTATTCGGAGACATGGTAGTTGGGCTTCTGGGCGTCGTCATACTGCTTGGTGGGCTTGTTGGCGTCGAGGTGGTGCAGGTAGGTCCACTGCTTGACGGCCTCGACCTGGTTCTCGTAGTTGATGGTCTGGTCCGCCTTGCCGTGCACCAGCATCATACGAGGGTAGGAGCCCTTGTATTCCTATTTCACCCATCGAAACAAAAGTCAAGTCTTGGTCAGCATCGCGTCCATCCTTTCGACATTGGCGAAATGATAATGTTATACTTACGGGGTACATGTCCTTGGCTTGCTGACCCCAGTACTCGGGCGATTCACGAACGTTACCTCCAGCACAGGCACTGTTCCAATCAGCGCCGGCCTGCTTGTTGGTCTTGAAGCAGCCAGCTGGAACACCCGAGTACTCTGCGCCAGCGACAAAGACATCCGGGTAGGCCGCGGCGAGCACCTCGGTCATCATGGCGCCCGACGAGTGACCAACGACGAAGACCTTCTTGTCGCTCGCGCCGTACTTGGTCTGGGCGTACTTGACCATGTTGACGATGGTCTGAGAGTCTCCGCCGCCATTGTGCCTGAGCGAAGCAGCGGAAGAGACGTCCCAGCAGGCACCAGTCTCACCAGGCGAGCTGGGGAAGATCATCATGAAGCCCTTCTCTTCGGAGGCCTTGGGCCAGTCGGGGTACTCGCGGAAGTAGCCCGGACCCGTACCCGCGCAGTGGTGCACACCGACTACAACCGGGTTGCCCTTCTTGAACGACTTGGGCACGTACGTGTACATGAGCGCCTTGGTCGGCGTACCGGAGAAGCCGGACTCGGGCTGGAAGCCTCCCCACCCATCTCTCGGGTTGAAAACGGATCCAACAGGAGGACTGCCGTGCCCAGAGATAGCGGGATGGTCGTGGGAACCCTGAGGCATAGGCTCGCCTTGCTGGCCTTGAGGAGGAGGGATGCCGGGCTGAGCATGAGGCGAAGGAGACCAATGGTTTCCGTTGGCCAGGGTGTCAACGCTTCCAGGAGGAGGGGCTTGACAAGTGGCCAGGGAGATAGGAGCGACCAGCAGACCAGCGGTCAGTACCTGCCAGACGAAGGATCGCATGGCTGGATGTCGTGAAGAGAGAGGAGACGTAGGACGGAGGACGGAGGAGTAACAAGCCAGACGAGCCTGGAAGAGGATGGAAGGTGTTGTTCAGTCACTCCGACTCACGAAAGCTGCGGATATATACCACCGCAGAGCAGCTACGAAGACGTAGCACCGCTCGTTGTAGCGCCTCAACAATGAGCGGGCTTCTACCCCTCTTCGGCGAGCCACCCACCTTTGTGCAGGGTGCGAAGGCTACTTTGGGGGCGTCAGGTGGGGTGAAGCGCCTCTGTTGCAAGGGTGTAGCAAGCAGCGGTGGGCTTTCGAGTTGCGCGATTCTGAACCACGCCAGTGGGATCGCGTCGAGGGGCTGTAATGGCTGCTACGCCACCGGCGACCCTTACCCCACGCCGCCGCAGAACAAGTGGATAACCGAGCTTGCCGAGGCCAACACACACGCTAGCGTCGATCCAAACCTTGACACACCACCGCCACCACCGGCGAACGCAGCCTGCACCGGCCAATGTCCCCCCGCAAACTGCCCCCGCAAATGCTGTCGAGCTTGGCAGAGTGGAAGTAGTCGCATGACCTGCCGATCCGGGAATCTCGCTGCCCCTTTGGGCTGGGACACTGGCTTCCCGTTTCCTCATATGCAGCGTCGAGGAGCCATGACACATCGCAGTCGAAGCCGTTACAACTGCGACGCCCACTTTGGCATCAACCCACTGCGCCGACACTCGGATGGCTTGAACTTCACTTGATAGGCAGGAGCGATTGATCGAGTGGATCGAGTGGGGTCAATCGGATCGGCGGATGGTTTGTCATCACGACTGTGCTCCCGATCGATGGACGGGTCGCGGCATTCCCGACGGCCGAGCTGTCGCTTCGCTCATCAGCGGATGAGCCGCCGAAAAGGATTCCCGTCTGCGAAATTAGTCGTCCGGCGGAACTCGTCCGCACTTCGCATGAATCTTCAATATGGACCGGACGGATCCGATGCACATCCGCCTGTACTTTTTCGTCGCCTCATGCATGATTCTCCGCCGACTGAGCTTTCTGCGCATTGGTCCGAGCCGACGCAACCTGCTCAGCTTCCTCCATCATCGTCGACTCTGATCGGCATCTCCAGGATTTTGTCAGAGCGGCCCGCCCACAACGCGTGCTTCCCGACCCGGATCCCGATTGGACCCTGGATTTTCCCACCTTCATCTCGAGCCGAGCTGAGTTGAGGCCACCAAGCCCGATCATCGCCGCAACATGGACGCAGAGCAGCAGGAGCCGCTCGTCTTCCACGAGTCGTCCATCCCCGTCGATGGCGCCGCCAAGAAGCGCTCTGGCGGCGGTGGACTGCACTGCTGCGCTGTCACTGCTGTGGTGCTGCTGGCGCTGTTGGGCGGCGCCGTGGTGCTGGGCATCGGGTACCTGGCGCGCCAGATTATCAACGACACAATGTACCCTACGCGCACACATGCGCTCGCCTCGCATCATGCGCAGCGCTTCAACGCCTCGCAGGTGCATCCGCTCATCGATGCGCGCTCCACGTTCCACATGCACGCAACCGTGTGGCAGGACGTCACGGACCTTCTCGCGCGCGGTGGAAGCTTGCCCGAGCGCGACACGCCCTGGGAGCTCGTCGAGACCGTCCTGCCCAAACGAAGCGGCTTGCTGGCGCTCGACAACTACACCCGCACCGAAGCGATCGTTTACGAGGGTCAGATCGGCGGCGACCTTACGCTTGCCGACGAGGTCCACACGTCGATCTCGCTGCGAGTGCCGATCGCGCCGCTGTACACAGCCAACCTCGGCCCTTCGTCGCTGCGCGCTACTTTCAGTCTCTCGGTGCCCGAGCATGAAGCGTCAGAGCTGGGTGCGTTCCGCAATGTGTCGTACATCTTTGGATCGGGGCTACCGATGCTGCCTCGCAGGAAGGATTCGACGCTGCGACCGGCCGAGAGCGACCTCAATACGGCGCTGGCCGATGTGGGCGTGAGTGCGCCGCTGCTCGAGCTCGTGCCTTCGCCCTGGTTCCGCGCCAATGCCAACGGCGACCCAATGGCTTCTACGATCAACATGGACCGCGCCAGCGCCATGTTCAGTGCGCACCCTGCCCAGCTGCGCTTCCTCAATCCCGTCATCTCGGCCGACACCCAGCCAGAGGGCATGCCGGAGCTGCTGGGCTATCGTGGAAACATCGTGGTCCCGCACGTTCGCACGCGCAGCCGCATTGGCATCGTCCGCTCCACCGACGTGTTCGAAAACGCCACCTATCAGGCGCAGCATTTTGCGGCACAGGTGGATGCGGCTCATGCGTGCAGCACACGCGTCGGGGGCGTGTGCGAACGTGCGTACCGCAAACATCCCTTTGAGACGATGCTAACGTTCGAACCGGAGGAGGATAAGGAGGTGCACTACTATGCGCCTGTGCTCACGCAGATGCATCTGCTCGGGTCGGCTCACTCCAAGAGACGCATTCCCAAGCACTTGCCGCTGCCGGGCGAGCCGCTGGCACAGGCGCTCAGGAGCAATGCTAGTGCACAGTGCGAGATCCCGCCCGTCAGCCTGGACGACAAGAGGGAGTACATGCACTTTGACTGGAGCATTTACGTGTCTGCCCACCAGGTTGCGCGTGCGTCGCTGGCAGAGTCGGCCTCGACGACGTTTTACCGTGCCAAACCTGCACCGCTTCGTCAGGGAGAGGAGGGCGACAAGGAGATCGTGGCCAACACCATTGCTGATATGGGAATGGCCACCTCGATGGACAGTAAGTACTTGCCAACTCTGCCTACCCATGAAGATGAATCGAGCTGACTTTGGAGAGAGACAGGGTTCATGACGGGAGATCGCTACCACGCTTCTGATCGACCGGGTCGACTGGTCGCCAGCAGTCTCGCCACGCTAGTGTGGAACGACATTGCCGATCCGATTCGTAAGTCCTTGTTGCGCTTTCTCTTTTCGACTCGGGGCTGACATCGAGTAGTGTTGTTTGTGTACTGGTACACACGTGCCACGAGTGCCGGGCTGTGGGCAGAAGCCCAATGGGCACACATCGCACTTCACATCGGCGGCTTTTTCCTCTGGCTACTTCGACCCTTGTACGCTGAGGCCGAGTTTTCGCTCGTCGAGCTCTTCTTCCAACTGCTCGGACTTGTCTATCTCGTGTACCAAGTATCGACGATTCTGCAACTTGAACGACCGCCGAAGTTCTCCGCGGCTAAATGGTGGAAGCGCAATCCGCTGGCCTTCCGTCGTCGCCGTTTGACGCGCCACGAACGCTCTTCCATCGCCATTGCTCGTTCGATCAACAAGACTCCATTCTACATTGTAAGCCCTCTCCCACCTCCTTACCTTGTAGTATCACTTATTGACCAGCATCACTTATTGACCGGGGTTTGGGTGTAGATCTTCGGGCTGATTGTGGTGTTTCAAATCACCACTGATGATCGAGTTCTTCACTGGGCATCGTCCGATGAGTGTTTTATCGATGATGCACGGGGGACACAACAGGCCGGCACCTCTTCAACCCTCCAAGCAGCCTTTATTGGATTCGCTGCCATTGGTGCTTCGCTCAAACACTCTGTCGAACTAGCTCAGGCCTGGTTCAACTATCGCAACAAGACCTACGCCGGAACGTTCAAGATCACCGCCGTCACACAGCCCGTCGTTGCAGCAACCCTATTTGCAACCCTCTACGCAGAACGTCTGAGCAAACATACCTCGAATTCATACCCCCTAGGCCCACACGCCATCCTCGAAGTCGCAGTCCCCGCAATCCTCGCCGCTCAAGCCGTCGTCTACCCAGGCATCAAACAGGTCAAAGACAAGGACGAGGACAACGAATAGACCCCACAACCCCCCAACCCACTCCGCACAATCTCGAACCGTGCATACCTCCATCCCAAAACGCAACACCACTCAATAACTCACACAGCACATCCAAATGCCAAAAAAAAAAGCTCGTGAGATTTCGTGATTCCGTCGCATGGAGGTGCGACGACTACAAAGACTGCAGGCGCTGCAATGCGCTCTGCACCAGCTGGAGCTGCATGCGCTGCTGAGCCGCGCTGTCATCTGATGCGTTGGGCTCCACCGAGCCCAGTCCCTCCACCACCGCAGCGAGCGGCTCGACAAAGGATGCCTTGTACCCGTCGATGCCCCTGACGATACCGTCGAGTGCCGCGCTCGCAACCCCGGCCTTCGTCTGCATCTCCAGAGAGTACAGGAGCGAGAGCGTCTCGATCAACCCTGCGCCCTCTTCTGCCACTGCTCCCAGTTGCGCCTGCTTGTCTTCTGAAACTCTACCCTTGGTCGGCAATAGCCTTGCTGGTACGACAATAATCTGACCTAGCAGCGCCACAATGCCCTGCACCGGCACCTCGTCGCCATCTTGGCCCGCCTGCATCGGCGCCGTCCACGTCGCCAGCGCCGTGCGAAGGATCGAAATGGCTCCGGCGCGGAGCTGTGCAAACGGCGACTCGCTGATCACCTGGCCCAGCACCCGCACGCTCACCGCCTTTTCGCACCGATCCACCAGCAGACTCGTCAGCAGCTTGAAGCGGATCAGCCGCGCCGACGGGCTGGGCGAGATGACGCTCTGTGTGGCCAGCGTCTGCGCCAAGCACGAGGCCAAGTCGGCAGACAGGATGTACCGGCTCGCGGAAGCGTCGCGCTCCAGCCCGTGCATGCACCACTGCATCCACACGAGGCTCGTGTCCGCCAGCGCATCCTCCTTGCCCTCGTCGAGCTCCGGCGACGCCGCTGCCTTGGTCTGCTCGCCGAGCGCGAGCAGCGCCACGGGCAGCGCAGCTTCGAGCTGGGTTTGCGCACGCACGCCCTTCCACTCGGACGGGCGATCTCGCGCATACCCCGAGTAGAGCAGGTGCACATGCAACACAAAGCCCGCCACGCCAAGCGCCGAGAGCGTCTCGCGCGTGTCGTCGTCCTCGGGAGCGCGAGCCATGCTCGTCAGCGCGCTCGACCAGATCGAGCCCAAATCCACCTCGAGCGACGAGAGCGTCTTGGAGACCTCGGCGAACAGCGGCTCGTTGCGCTTCACCGAACTTGCCTCGGCTCCGGCCGCGATTGCATAGCGCGGATTCTGCGAGAAGAACAGCTCCTCGGCCAATGCGCGCTTGGCGCCGTCCAGATGCGGCAGACACACGGTGACGCCTTGGAGGAAGCGGCCGAGCACCTCGCGCGACGTCTTGCGCACCGGCTCCCTCTCGCACGTGCCCATGCAGTGCAGCTCCCAGTCGGCCACGATGAGCGCCGTCGAGCAACACGTCTTGATCGCCTCGTCGGCGAGTTTCTGGCACATAGCCTCAGCCACTCCGGACATGGCGTCAAGGCCGAGCATGAGACACTGCGGCAGACGTCCAAAGACGGGCGAGAAGCCCTGCGGCTTCTTGGTGCGGATGCGCGGAAGCACCGTGTTCAACAGCCGCATCAGATAGATCGTCTCGGCCGCCGAACTCCATGCCACCTCGCCGCTCGCGACGAGCTCGAAGTAGAGCGGTTGCGTCTCGAGCATCTCGCCGCATCGAGTGTCGACTGCCATGTACACCTCGCGCGATGACGCGTTCTCTCCAAGCAGGTCGAGCAGACGCTGTGCCATGTCGGCAGCCTGGACCGTGCCGCCCGAATCTCGATCTACCACACCGGCTACGGGGGTCAGGCCCTTGAAAAGATCAAAGGAGAGCGCGTCGAGCTCCTGCGCAAAGCGTCCGAGATCCTCGCCCTGGACACGAAGCAAGTACGATGAGACTGCCGAGACTAGCTTGGTGATTTCGTCCCAGCTCGGCGGTTGATCCTCGCGCGAGAAAGCGCCGGTCAAGGCCGCTAGAGATGCAAGCGTGACGGACAAATCGAAATCACCGGCATCATCGGTGGCCGGGGTTTCATTCGGAGCTGAGGCGGTCGCAGTGGCACCCACCTTCTCCCGCAAGTCGACCATAGTTCGAGACTGGGAAGCCGACTGAGCCGTGGTCGAGGGCGACGACTCTTCCTGCACCACGTCGAAGGCGAGGTTCGACGAAGCCCGGAGACGCGGGGGATTCTCTGGGAAGGGTATGCCTGCAGCCGGTGCGGAGACACTGCCCGCAGGACCCAATGAGCGACCGCGGGAGTATTGCTCGTGATCGTCGCTACCATGCGATATGGTGCTGCGCTGTTTGCCTGCGCCCGCCGGTATCTCGGACCACGTCGGGCGGAAAGGAGTCGTAGGCGTCTCACCGACGTCTGCATCCTCACTCGCGGCTCCAGCAAGACCCGAAGCCAAGCGATACGAGGCGTGACGGCGCCGGCTCGAGCCAGGGCGGCGCAACTTGAGATCGAGCGCACCGGCAGAAAAGCCGGTATCGGAGTCCTCTCCCAGCACCGCTTCACGCGCACGCAAGTCTGGGCTTGCCCAGAGCGCGCCGGCGTCATCGTAGTCGGGCTCGATGTCAGGATTGTAGTCGGTGGTGGTGCCGCCAATGCTGAGCGCCTTGCGGACCGCATCGAGAGCGCGCGTGTCGGTGACATGCACAAAGACCTTGTTGGATGCGTGACTGCGATGCGAGGCGCTCATTCCACGAGCTCGGCTCGACTTGCGCGAGCGTGCACGGCTGGTCGCCCTCGAGTTGGGAGCCGACTGGGGCGACGGACTGTTCTGCGCCGAACTCTGCTTGGCAGCGAGGCGGAGCAGCTCTGGAGATGTCTCGATGGTGAGTCCGAGGCTGCTGCGTTCGAGCTCGTGAGGGTCTCGTCGATGACGGTCGCCTTCGCGGTGAGACGCCATACTTCCATCGCGTTTCTTGAGATTGCCATGCGCATGAGCGGGACTGGCTGTACGACTTGCGCGAGGTGTGGTGTGATTCGAATCGATCATGGCTTTGCGGGACGGATGGATGGCGGCAGCAAATTCGCTGTGTGCGTTGTGCAGTCTGCCGAGGCGCGCAAGACTGTCGGTACTGGCATCGCGGTGCAGCTCGCGCGCGTCTCGGTCGGCGCCAACGGCAGACGAGGCTCGCGAGCGTGTGCGTTGGGAGCGACCGGCGACGCTGGAGGAGCGGCTGTACGATGGACGCGGGCCGACGAAGCTGACGTGTCCAGAGGGGCGTCGTGGGAAGCGGAGGACGAGGTAGAAGGTGAGGCACTTGACATCGCCTGCTTTTCCTGATGTGCTGCTGGAGCCTGAGACCGGAGCATTGGCGGGCGTACCGGGTGGCCTTGGCATGCCGGTGGCGCGCAAGCTCTCGGGTTTGGGTGGTGTAGAGAGCGAACGTCGATTGGCAGGGCGTCTGCCGAAGCTGAGCGCGCTGAAGATGGACTGCACCAGGCTCTGAGGCTCCTCGTCGGCTTGGTCTGCGGGCGGATCGACGAGCTCGAGGACACACTCAAAGATGTGAATGTGCGAGTACGGATCGCGCTCGGATCGGGCGGCTTGAATCGGAAACGGCGTGCTGGGCGAAAGTGTGGCGGGCACGACGCATCCTTCTGACTGGGCAGACACGGGCGTGTCGCCAGTGCGAGACGCTGAAGAGCCCGAGGCGGAGGCACTTGCACCGGCAGCGGCTGTAGGCGCATTGGCGTTGTTGAAGTCTTGGAAGGCCGCGTCGAAGGGACCGGGCGTGGGTGGAAGACTGGCGCTAGAGCTCATGTCGGGCCAGCAGTGATAGAGAATGCCAGCGCATCGGAGGCAGTACTTGATGTAGGAAAGCACGCGCTGGGGCGGCTGGTAGCTCGGGTTGCTAAGCAGGAGGCTGGGAGCGGGCGAGAGGTTGGCATCCGAGACGTCGACATTGGCGAAGGTGGGCGAAGTGGGACGCGAATTCATCGGAGTGGTGCGCTTTGAGGCAGTCGGAGTGGCGCCGCTGGGGAGAAGAGGCGAGGTGAGCGCCGCCTCGGCTGCTGGACCGACGACGAGCGGAAGGTTCATCTTGTGCTGCGGCTCGACGGGGATGTAGGTGGTGCTTTTGAAGTCTTTGACACCGCGGTTGGGCTCGTCGGTGGACGAGTCGAGCGCGTTGACGAGTTCGTCAAAGTAGCGCATACGACGCTCGCCGTTGATCTCGAGCAGCTTTGCGACGCGGTCGCGGAGCTCTGGATCGTGGATGGTGGCGACGGCGCGCTGGGCACGGATGGCCATGGAGCGTACGCTGGTGTGGGAAGCGCCGATGGGATAGCGGACGCCGGTGAGCAGACGGAGCATGGTGATTCCGCACGTCCATGCATCGACTTCGGGCCCCCAGTAGTGGACGGTGCCGACGGGGTTGCGGAGAGCGGTGACGATCTCGGGGCAGTGGAAGGCGGGGCTGCCGCAGCAGGTGGAGAGCTTTGCGTCGCTGCGGCTGAAGTGGGTGGCGAGGCCAAAGTCGAGCAGCTTGAGCTGGAGGGTATCTGGATGTACGAGGATGTTTTCGGGTTTGATGTCGCGATGACAGATCTGAAGCGGATGGTGGATGGCGTGCACGGCGGAGAGGAGCTGGTCGAGGATGCAATTGGCGACGCCGGTGGGCAAGATGGGGTGATGGGGCGGCGACTGTTCGGAGCGCATGGGAAGGAGAGCCTCAAGGGTGACGTATCCGTCAAGATACTCCTCGACGAGGTAGAAGTGGCCGGGAGTGCGTATGGTCTCGTAGACGTTGACGAGGTTTGGGTGCGGAGGGAGTTCGGCCAGCAGCGTGGGCTCGCGGAGAAGGCGAGTTGCGATCAAGGGGTGATGGGGAAAGAGCGGGGTATGCTTGATGGCAAAGAGCTGAGGATCTCCGGTGGGACCGTGTGGCTTGGACGCGAGAAAGACGCTGGAGAACTTGCCGCGACCGAGGATCTTTGGGAGAAGGGTATATTCGGAGATGCCTCGTGTGAGGAGCTTGTCGGCGGAGGTGACGATGACGGGATCGTGACGCCGCGACTGGACCTCGTCGAGCGAAGGGAGGACGCGTGCTGCGGCCCATGAGCGCGATAGTCTGGGTGGCGTGCGACGCTCCTTGGAGCGACGAGGTCGAGTGTTGGAAGAGCTTGAAGAGGCTTCGAGCCCGTTGCCGTTGCCGTTGCCATTGCCATTGCCATTGTTGTTGTTGCTGCTACTGCTGCCGCTGCTGCCACTGCTTGGCGGGATGCTGAGACCGCTTGTACCGGAGCCGGAAGCGGAAGCGGGGGTGTTGGCGCGTGTGCTTCGAGTGGAAGTGTCGTTGGAGCCCGAGGAAGGACCTGCATCGGCGTCGTCATCGCTGAGGTCGGGGAGTTTGAGCAAGTCGAGGACGGCGCTTCCCGCGCCCCTGGTCTTTTCCCACGCTTCCTGTTCTGCGAGCTTGGCGGCGGCGGCGGCCTTGAGACGCTGACGCTCGCGTTCGGCTTCGTCGAGGGATGCGGGATGGGTGGGATCGACGTGATGGCGGGGCTGGGTAGGGGCGCCGTGCGGTGATGATGGTGGCTCGGAGGGACGCGTGTAGGGTGGGGCTGCCGAGTGGGTTCGCGCAACGCGGTGGGATTGCGCGCGTTTGTAAGGCGGATGTGTTGGCGCAGGCATGTTTGCCGAGGTGGATGCTGAGGAAGCTTGGTTGGATGGGTGTGGTTGTGGATGCGATGCACGGTTGATGGGCAAGGATGGATTGGAGACGGAAGCAAACGACTTGAGCGTGGCGAGCGAGCTGGAGCGTTTGTGTGCTCTGAGGCTGTCTGTGATCTGGCGTCGCTCGAGGGAGGTCAAGGTTGAGATTGCGCTTCCGGTGGCATTGACGTTGGCGGTGGCCGAGGGAGGGTCGGCGATGCTCGAGCGATGACCTTGGGATATTGTACGGAGCGGAGGCGCGGGTGCTGGCGACGAGGAGCGGCTTTGCCTTGCTGAGGAGGTGGCCGAGCCGGGAGCGCTGCGCAGGGAGCGAGTGGATGCAGAGGGAGCAGGCGGCGGCGCCAATGGAGTAGGTGGTGCAGGCGCGGTTGGGAAAGCGATGGTGGCGACGGAAGCGGCGTTGGCGATGCTTGCTGCTGGAGGGGGTGGTGGCGGGGGCGATGGTGGCGAGGTGGTAGCCAGATGAGGTTGTGAGAAGGAGGAAGAAGGGGCCGAGGCCGACGACGAGGAAGCCATGGCGGCGAGAGTGGGCGGCGGCGACCTGGAGTTGGAAGCGTGGAGCGGGCCGACTGCCTCGTGGACGCCGGAGGAAGCCGGATTCATGGCGGTCGCTGAGTCAGTGCTGTGCACAATGGACGGCGACAGCGGCGATGAAGAGCTATGCTTGCCAAGGCATGAGAGCGGGTGGGTGCGGTATCTGCGAGTGTTTGTGTGGCTGCGGGCGTGGAAGCGAAGCCAGGCGTGACGTGGTGGTGACGCCGGCTCGGGAGCACAGGCGAGCTCTAATGGGATGCTGGGCAGGCGAGCAGGCCGAGGAGTGAAAGCAGTCGGAGTTTGTTGGCGGCCGGCTGATAGCAACGACTAGCTCGGAGGGGCCTTCACAGGTGACGGACAGACGCGCGGAAGATGCAGCGTTTGTCACAAACCCAAACGAGCGGCCGAGTGACCGAACCAAGCTGAAGGCGCGTGTTGGTCTGAGATTGGGGCGCACCGTTTGTGGCTTGCCGGTGTGTCGCAGTCGCCGTCGTGGTTGGAGCAGAGCGTCGAAGCGCTGACGGGCGGTTCGGGTAAGGTGATTGTAGGAGAGATAGAGTGCGTGGATTGCGATAAGCTGCGATGACGGGACGCGACCGCCGAATCGCGGGGCAAGCTTCGAGAGCCAAAAGCCCAGAGCCCAGAGCCCAGAACGCTCAACGCAAAGACACCGCGTGGGAAGCGAGCCGAAACGAATCGGCGGCGCCGAATTGCGAGCAAGCGAGCGAGCGGGCGGGCGGGCGGGCGGACAAACGAACAGACGTGCGATGATGAACGTCGAGAGAGATAGAGATAGCGACGCCCGCTCGCCAATCGGTGTTGCTACCAACCAATCAACCGACCAAGCCAAGCTGGCTCAGCACTGCATCAGTGCCCTCCCACCAAAAGCCAACAGCAGCGCGCGGCTGATAAGTGCAGGGGCGTGGGCGTGGACGTGGGCAGGAGCGAGAGGCACATGGAGCCGTGCGTTCGGGACGCGCTCTTGACCTCGCCTGTGTTTGAAAATTCAAGAAATCAATTTGACATTTTGCACGCCTCGATTGCCACGGCACATCTGCCCCGCCATGTTGGTCTCTCGCTGCCCCTCTCTCCCTCTCCACCTCTGCTCGCTCTCTCGTCGGCGCTGAAGCGGACCCTAGCCATCGAAAGATAAGGCGGAGTGCAATTAAGCATGTGAACCGCCTAGCCTCGCCCTGCCCTCACGCCAACCCTCGAAAGTTTGACGTCCATGCATCCTCTTCGCCACACAACGGCTGCAAGTGTGCAAGTGCAAGCGCAAGCGCAAACCTGCAATGTCGGCATTGTGGACAAAGCGAGGTCGACTCAGGTCAGCTCAGGCACCAAAGCCAAACTGGAGAGGCCAAAAACGAGCTCAGGATCGACGACGCGCGCCTCACCTGCAGCTCTGGCCTCACAGCACAATTTGGCTGAGGCGAGCTGCAGTCGAATGCACGCGCCTGCAGCCCCTCAGCCACACACACGCACACATGCTCAGCTGGAGTCGAGTGCGGGAAATTTGCAGCTTCTCCCCTCAGCCTGTCGTGCTCTCAATTTCGGTGCATTTCCGGTGAAGCGCTCCGCTGCGATCGGAAGCGTGCCGGCGTGTGTGTATTGTAAGTGTACTCTGTGTGTGTGTTCGGAAGAGCCGAGCGAGCCTGCGTGACTGGGCGAATCTCAAAAGGAGTGGTGAATAGCTCGCTGCATCTCCCCACCAGCAACGGAGCAACGGAGGTGGGGCTTCGGGTGTGCACCGCTTTCGGATGTAGCGGTCGCCTCGTTCCGTATCGCCTTTGATGCAGCCCTTCTTGGCAGGGTCCCTCGCGGCCTCTTTTTCCGACTGCAGCTTCTGCGAGGTCCAATCCCTTGCCGCCTGCTTTTGTGTCAAAACGCCAATCACGCGCCCATGAATCCGTTGCATACGATGGCATTCCCGCGTGTGCAGCTTTATTTTCTCTGCCGCAGCCGCATTCTCAATCGCTCGCGGCCGATCTTGCTTCGGCACAATCTAAGCCACACGCCCCCTCCTATTGTCGCGGATGCATGGCGACGACAAGGCAAATCTAGAATTCAAAGTCATCGTCCGCAGCAGGCTTGCGTGGAGCCTCGTCGTCGTCGTCGTCGTCGCGCGCATCGGGTGCCGGTGCCGCCTTTTGCTGCTCAAAGTACATCTTGGCCAGCATGGCGGGTGTGCTGGCCTGCTCCACCGTCTTGTCCTCTCGCCGACGCATGAAGCGTGGAAATCGGATCGACAACCCGCGCTCTTCGTTGACCAGCCCGATCGCCGCCGTATAGTTGGGGCTCACCGTCACATCCGCACCGCGGATCTCCCACACCTCGCTCGGTCGCCACCAGACGTCCGGGAACAAGTTGCCCGTATCGACCTCGTAGCCGAAAGGAGGCGGCTCGCCGTACCGTGCACGCACGCACGATTCGCTCCCTTCCGCATACCGCACGTTGAGCTCCTTGTAAAAGGCATCGGTGAAGCCAGAGATGCACTTGCACACCGCCTGCAGCACGCCTGTCCCCGGCTCGTACAGCGCCAGCAGCATCGGCGACCACCACGTCGCTTTGCGCCCCATCCCATGCCACGCACCGATCGGAACCACATCCAGCGAGTCGCCCAGTCCGTCCACATAGTCCTTCTTCACCTTGAGCCACGACTCGCACCGCTTGTCCGGCTCGTACGTCGACAGCAGCGCCTTGCCGCGTCCATTGACGCCCTTGCCCACCTCGCCTGCTACGTGGCTCGCACCTCGCCCCGCCTCGACTGTGGCTACCGCTTCGTCCTCGTTGTCCATCGCCAGGTCGTCGTCCACCACGTCTGCCAGCTTGTGCAGCCGCGCACTTGGTGGTGAGCTGCCGTTCTCGCCATCGTCGTCCTCCTCCTCGTCTTCCTCTGCATCGTCTTCTTCTACTGGCTCACCGACACCGTCCTGGTGGCTCGGGCGCGGTGCCTCCCAGTGATGGTCGAGCGACTTGACCATGATGCCCTCGCACTTGTATTCCTGCGCCTGTGCGAAGAAGCGCGCCACTTGGTCGGCATCGGTGCTCTCGCACGAACGCACGTGTGCGAACCGCGCGATCAGCGGGCTTTGCGGCGACAGCGGCGGGAAGCGCGTATGCAGCAGCCGGCGGCGCGTGCGAAATGACGACTTGAGCAGCGACTCGCCGTCGAGGTACATGAGGTCGAACGCAAAGACACCCACCTTGACCTTGATCTCGTGCAGAGAGACGTCCTTGCGGCTGCGGTTCGCCAGCGTCTGGAACGGAAGCAGCCGCCCATCCAGGTCCATGGCCACCACCTCGGCGTCCATAATGAACGAAGTCACCTTCTGCCGCTCTGCCGCCGCCTCGGCCTCGAGCTGCTGCCCCATGAGCAGCGGCACCATGTCGGTGATGTCCGGGTACTTTTCAGTCATCTCTTCCAGATGGCGCGAGAACAGCCTCACGTACACCTCGCCGTTGGTGCCCACCCACTTGCCGCACTTGACGGCGCCGTTGCTGCTGGCGGTATCGTCGCGCACACTGCGCCTTGCCTCCGCGCCGGCACTTCTGGGCACGTAGATCGCGTGGATCTGGCATCGCTGACCGTCGTACTTGAACTCGGACACGAACGCGCGCGCGCCGAGCTTGGCATGCATGGCGCCGAGCGAGCGCGTGATCGAGCCGAGCATAGGCGAAATCGGCGTGCCAATGCGCAGCGGCACATGCTCCGACAACCCTGGCAATCCGTGCTTCAACAGCGACGGTACGATCACGCCAAAGTTCGAGTGGCGCGCACGCACTTCTCGCACCAGCTTTTCGGCTCGAGCCAATCGCTCCATGAGTACGAGACGCTGCGGATCCTGGCGTTCCTTGGGCTTGGTTGCATTGGCGAGGATGCCACTGCGCTCGCTCGGATGGACGAGCAGCATATTTGCGCGTTCTCGCTCCTTGTCATTGCTCGGTGGCGTCAAGGCCGTCGAGTGCTCGACGAGCGCAAAGGTGCGCGCGAGGGCGGTGGCGATGGTGGTTCGCACCGCCTGGATGCGCAGATGGCTGATAAACGTGCGCACGAGGAAGCGCGTCTCCTCGCCCCGACTCGCAACGAGCAGTTTGGTGACCACGCCGAGCTTTTGGTTGGCACTGCCCGTGCCGCCGAGGCGTGCGATGCTGTGCAAGTTCTGAAACAGCCGCTGCACGGTGATGGGCGGCGGACGCACGAGGGCCTTGACGTCCTTCTTGGCCTCGTACGCCACGTCGCCCGGATCGCCGGTCTTGTCCCAGACCTGCTTGAGGAAGCGCGCCGACTTGCCCGTGACCGACTTGATGGCTTTGTTGACGATCGACCCGCCCAGGCCGAGCTCGACGCCGTCGTACGGCGGTGCGATGTGGTTGCTCACCAGGTACACCGTGGGCAGCAGCGAGTCCGGATCGTGCGCGCGCACCGTGCGCAGCAGATTCGTCAGCAGCGTCGTGATGGCCAGCCGCGAGCGCGTGGCCGAGATGAGCACGAATGCGTGCGTCAGCAGCGCATACGGCGTTGTGGGCACCAGCTCGCCGTGCTTGCCCGCGACATGCGGCCACGCGGATGTATCCACCGCCGAAGGGTCGTACACGAAGATGTCGTCGCCAAGTGGAATCGCGTCGATCGCTGCATCTAAGGCGACGAGATCGACTGGTTTGGCGGCTGATGGTGGCTTCTTGGATGGCGAAGGCGGCGCCGAAGCATCCATCGCGTGAGAAGCAGGCTGGAAATTCGAAGCGCCTGCAGCAGCGCCGTCTTTAGGCGCGGGGTCTCCAGACCACTCTAGATGGAGCCGCCTGGCCATATCCTCATCAGCTCTCATGCGAGCGCGATAGTCCTCCACCGAAACGCCAGCATCCTGCGCCGCAAGCTCTGCTGCAAACTGCGCATCCTTCTCTTCCTGCGACGTTGCAGCCAGATCGACGTCCCCAACTTGGGCCTTTTGCTTCCCTCGGGCGGTCTCGGATATCGGTGAGGTAGGTTCAGCGGCAAAGGTCGGTTTGGATGCGATGGAGGGGCTGGTGAAAAAAGAGGTGAGCGCGGACTGGTGCGGCGCCTTGAGCTTCTTGGTGGGAGTTGCCGGGGTGGACGATGCCGAGTTGGAGCGCTTGTGAGGCGCCATAGCGGCGGTCAAGGGCGACACGAGGTGAACGCAGCCGTCGTCATGGGTTCATACCACGTCGGCAGTGGTTGAATCCGGCTAAGGTGTAGTGACGGTCTCTAGGGTTGAGGTGATGGTGGCCATCCGGCAACATGCACTCGGTACGACCCCCCACAAAGAGGAGAAATGTGGAGGCTGAGCTGCGCAACTGGCGCGCTCGGCACTCGGAAGTCGTTCAAGCGCTCTTTGTCATTTTTTGACAGGCTGCGATTCTTCACTTCCTCTACTGTCCTTCACCCTCACTCCTCTCTCCTTCGATCTTGACCCTCGGCATGTTGGCGCAAGCGACAAGACGCGGGACGGCTTGTGCTGTGGCATCGGCCACTCCCACTCGCATAAATCTGTCGCGCACCGCCAATCCGCTTGCTCGCCCATCACATCGGACATTTGCTAGTACGAGCACCTCACGCTCGCACGAGAACCCGCTCGGGCTGCCGCGCAACAACCAGCGCATTCCACCGACCATGCCGCGGCGCGGAGGGCCGCCTCAACCACGCCGCATCCCGCACGTCAAGCACGTCGTCTGCGTCTCGTCAGGCAAGGGCGGGGTGGGCAAATCCACGATCTCGTCGAATCTCGCGGTGGCACTCGCGCACACGCAGCGTCCTGGCACACGGCGGCCAAGAGTAGGGCTGCTGGACCTGGACATCTTTGGGCCGAGCGTACCCAAGCTCATGGGACTCGAGGGGATGGGCGAGGCGGAGCTCACGCGCGACGGAGCGCTGATCCCTTTGACGAATCACGGCGTGCGGTGCATGTCGATGGGGTTTCTCTTAGGCAATACGCGAGCTGACGCGGATGGGGAGGAGGAGAGGGTGGTGGCATGGAGGGGGATGATGGTGATGAAAGCGACGCAGCAGTTGTTGTTCGACGTAGATTGGCGGCAGGATCCGCACGCCGCGCGCACGAGTACCGGTGGTGGGGAGGAGGGAGGGTTGGATGTGTTGGTGATCGACATGCCGCCGGGGACGGGCGATGTGGCGCTGTCGCTCGCGCAGCTGGTCGAGGTGGATGCGGCGCTGGTAGTGACCACGCCGCAAGAGGTGGCGCTGCTCGACGCGCGCAAGGGCGTCGCCATGTTTCGCAAGACCAACGTCCCCGTAGCGGGGCTCGTGCTCAACATGAGCCACTTTGTCAGCCCCGACACCGGTCGCGCGTTCGAGCTGTTTGGCAACGCAGCGGCGGTGGAGCGGTATGCGGACAAGCAGAAGATCGAGGTGCTTGCTAGGATTCCGCTCCAGCCGCATGTGAGTGCCGGCGGCGATAGCGGCACACCTGTGACGCTCAGGGAGACACTCGAAACGCAGGATGCGGACGGCAAGGCTCTGACGCAGGACAACCTCATCCGAACGGCGTTTCTCGACCTTGCCCAGCGCGTGTGGACGCGTCTGCAATCATAGCCTACATTCCTTTACGATGACTAGATTCGCATTCGACTCGAGACAGGATGTGCAGGGGAAACAGGCCAAGTGTGAATGTGCACGAGGGGAGGAGGCTAGGGCTTGGCGGGGGTGACGTTGGCCTTGGATTCGAGCTGGCGTTCGAACTCGAGTGCCTGTTTGAGTTCGGCCTCGAGCATTGCTCTGACCTCCTTGCTTGCCGGTTGGAGGGGCATCCTGCACACCCCCGCGGGGTAATACCACCTCTCGAGCGCCGCCTTGGTGCCCGGAATCCCCGCCTTGAACAGGACCCAGTCTGCATGGCTGACGATCTTCTGCACCTGCTGGGCCTGCTGCAACTTGGTCCAGTCCTTTTCATCGATCGCCTGGTTTGTGAGGTTGTAGAGATGGACGAGGGTCCTGGGGATGATGTTACCCGAGCCTGCGATGACTCCGTTCATGCCGGCCATCATTCCGGGGATGATGATGTCTGCAAAGCCGCTCCATACGTGGAATCCGGGTCGGGTGATTGCAGCTGCTACGCGCGAGGCTTTGCCGATGGAGGCGCAGGTGAGTTTGGTGCCGCAGATGTTGGGGTGTTGGGCGATCTCGATGAGCTGGTCCGAATCCAAATCCACACCGCCCACGCACGCGGGGAAGTTGTATACCATCACCGGGATGGGCGACTCGTCCGCAACGGTCGTGAAGAACTGCTTGACCGCGAAACGGTCCTTGGCCATGGCGCCTGCAAAGTAGCCCGGAAGGATCACGATGGCTGCATCTGCACCTGCGCGGGCTGCATCGCGACAGTTGGCAATCGTCTCTTTGACCGACCCCGTGCCCGTACCGGCAATGATCTGGGTCGAAGAGAGTCCGGCTTCAGCGAGGTACTCGCGTGCGGATCGCACCAGTTCGAATCGTTCCGGCGTAGAGAGATGGATCGCTTCACCATTGGTACCCATAATGACCAGTCCGGAGCCGGAACCAGCAAGACGGAGCACATGCGTCTTCCAGGCGGCATAGTCGATTTCCTCGTCCGCAAGGAACGGTGTCGCCAGTGGCGTCCACACGCCTCCGTTGAGCGGTGCAGCCTGGTATCCGTTAGTAGTCTGTGTCATCGCAGCAAACAGTGGGTGTGGGGGACGGGAAGGTGGAGCTGGAGGGAGTTGGGGAAAGGAGGGCTTGCGGGTATATATGCCCGAAGGCGGGGGGGAGGGGGAAGGGTGATCTCGCGCGGGGCGGCAAAGTGGGGTTGCGCGGGGGGAGCAGAGGGAGGCGGACAACGAACCGAGAGAGTGGGGGGAAAGTGCACAAGGCGCGCGGTCATGGTGCGCAGCTTCCGCACCTTTTGCGCAACCCTCTCCTCCCCCGCAACTGTCGTACAGCGAGAACGTGGGGGAAATCCACCTTGCCACCCGCGTCTCTCCCCCCACCCACACCACGTCCCTTTCTTCTTCACTTGTTGACACTCACACCCGTCCATGTGCTGCTGAGCATGTGTAGCGTTTGGGACGAGTGTGTGGGTTGGAAGCTGGGGTTTGTGGGTTGTAGTGTTGCTTTGGTGCTGCCAGGGCAAAGGGGTGGTTGTTGGGTTGGGCTCGCTCCCCCACGTCGACGCGCACGCAAATCTCAGCGGCCCACTGCGCCCTTCCGAACCGAAAGCTTTGTACGCCCGTCGCACATCGGCCAATTTCGCGCTGTTTTTTCACTCCGATCCCGGCCCCCGCCTTCCCTCGCGCACAGACACCATCTCTCCCCTCCCCGCCCCCTCTGCGCAGCAATGACGCTCACTTCGCCCTCAGCATGCCTGCGGTTCGTGCAGCGTATCTGTCGTTCGTTCCAGTCCATCTCGGGTCACGATGCAGTCACCATTCCCCAGCTCAAGATCAACAGCGCCCGGCCAGGCTTTGTCGCAGCCACGTTTACCATTGGCAAGCACAACCTCAACCGCCTAGGCTCGCTGCATGGAGGTTGCATCGCCACACTCACCGATACTATGGGATCCCTAGCCATCGCATCCAAAGGGCTCTATTCGACGGGCGTTAGCACGGATATCAACACGACCTACGTCAAGGCTGCAGGCACCGCAGGTACCACGATCAATGTCCAGGCCCATCTCATCAGCATGGGCAAGACGCTGGCGTTTACAAGGGTCGAGTTGCTCCATCAAGACAGCGGTCAGCTACTGGCGTATGGAAGCCATACAAAGTACATCAAGGCCGCCATGAGGGATGCTGAAAACGTCACTTTTGATCCCGACGGTCAGAATGTGGTCGAAGGAAAACAACCCCAAGAATGGAAGTAGATGCAATCGTAACATTCAAATGCGATCAGGGAAGAAGGAGGATCCAGCGACCGTCGACGAGCTTCTGCTGAGCACGGAGGGCGGGTAGAGGCCAACCGAGGCCGCCTGCCAGACCGTCATTCTCGCTGCCCACCGCGTAGGTCGAGGTGACCACGACTTCCCTCGTCCCCGCCTGGCCCGCCTTGACCGCCTGCACGCTCGCCTTGACCCCCTCCACGCCCCCCTCGACCGGAACGGGCTTGCTGAAACTACACAGCGCGCGGCCCAGCGTGGTGAGCCAGGTGGGATTGATCTTGGTCAGTGTCTTGAGCCACACCGTTCCCTTTTGCGCGTCCTCGCCCCCCGCGGCCACGCGCGGTTGACTGCGGTGCACCTCGCCGAACACCACCCAGGCAGGCGGGGTGGTGTGGTAAAACGCCGAGGTCGGGTGGACGAACGCGAAGCCGGCGACGCCCATGGCTTTGTACGGCACGCCGCGCGTCGACTGCATCCGATCCCCGCCGCCCTTGGTGCGCAGCTTGAACAGCATCTGATCCGTCCGCTCGTCCGCGTGCGCCACAGACGCTGCAACCACACCCTCGTTCGAGATCAAATCGGCACGCACCGCCACTTGATCGATGTACGCCGCGGCTAGCAGCTGCCGGATCACCTTGAGCTGCACCTCGCTCGGCGGGGTCAGCTTGGGATCCGCCAGGCCGCGAGCGAGGTTCGGAAAGGTGCCGCCGATGAGGCTGCATAGCTGGGCACGCAGCTTGTGGATCTCCTCCATCGCCTTGGGGCGCAGGAAGTTCTTGTCGCAAAACGCAACGCTGCCCCCGGCGTACTCGTACGCGCCCACCACGCTCAGCAGCCGGAAGGTGTCCGAGAGTCCAGCGCCCAAGGCCTCGAACTTGCGCATGGTGGCAAAGTACTTGGCGCGCCGAGCCTTGCGCCGCTCCTTGTCGAGCAGCTCAGCGTTGGTCACGTTGCGCAGCTCGGCGTCGAGCTCCTCGTCGCCGTCCATCGTGCCGAACGCACGGTCGTAGTCGTCCCCCTCCTCCGCCGCTGATGAGGCGGGCGCACGGCGGTCACCGTACTCTTCGTCCAGCAGCTGCTCGCGGATGAACGGATCCCCGATACTCAGCGCCGCCACCATGGCCACGATGTACGGCAGGCAGCCGTGCTGCTCGCCCTGCGCCAGCATCTTGGCGTACCGCGGCGCTACGGGGAACAGCGTCATAGTGCGCCCGAGCTCGGTCACCTGCGCATGCTGCACCTTGCGCAACCCCTTGCCCACACTCACCGACGCCACCGCAGGCGCAGACAGCGCACCGAGGTGCGTGAGCACCTGCTCGGCCTTGCGCAGCGCCACGCGATCCGGTGGCGTGGGGAACGGAAAGTTGGCCACATTGTCAATGTTCATCGCCTTCATCGAGAGCACCAGCCCATCGACGGGCGTGCGCAGGATTTCGGGGCGAGAGAACTGCGCAAAGTGCTCCTCGTACACCGCGCTCGAATACAGCCGGTAGCAGTGACCCGGGCCGGTACGACCCGCTCGACCCGCGCGTTGGGAGGCAGACGCCTTGCTGATCCACGACACTTCGTACGACTGCACACCGCTCGTCAGGTCGTACTTGCGCTCCTTGCTGCGACCGCAGTCGATGACGTACCGGATGTTGGGGATGGTCAGCGACGTCTCCGCCACATTGGTCGCCACCACCACCAGCCGCGCATCGGCGGGCGGCGCGTCAAAGATGCGCATCTGCTTGTCTGTGGGCAGCAGCGAGTACAAAGGCAGAATGTGCATCGGCACGTCGCTGTCGTCCTTCAGCTCGTCGGGCAGTGCGTCGTCGTCGCTACCATCGGCTTCATCGTCCGTATCCAGCGCATCCGGGTCCGCATCGGCAGCACCATCATCAACATCGGCCGCAAGGTCGCGGTCCACGCCCAGATCCACCTCTTCCGCCTCTACGTCCGCATCGCGCGCCGTGATCTTCATCTTGGCATCCGCGTCCGCATCGGCATCTTGGTCCTCGATGCTGTTGCGGCGGCGACCTGTGCGGTTTTGGACGCGCTCGCGCTCGCGCTTCTTGCGCTCGATCGCACGGCTCCCAAAGCGCGCCTCGAGCTTGCGGCACACGCTCGTGATCTCCTGCTGTCCCGTGAGGAAGATCAGGATGCCGCCGGGAGGCAGTCGCGCATGGATCTTGGTCGCCTTGTTCACCGACTCGCCAATGTAGTCCTGCACCGTCTTGCGGTTGAAGTGCAGCGTGACCTCGTGCTGTCGCGTGTCGATGTTGACCACGGGCGGTGGGGTGGTGAAGAGCGTCGTGTTCTCGGTAAAGTCGGCGACGCGGAGTGTGGCACTCATGATGATGAGCCGGAGTGGTCGTGCATCCTTCTCTCCCTCGAGCCAGCGTTTCTCGCGCAGCCGGACGATGCGGCTCAGCACGCCGATGAGCACGTCGGTGTTGATGCTGCGTTCGTGCGCCTCGTCCACCACGATGGCGCTGTACTTGGTGAGCAGAAAGTCGGCCGCCAGCTCGCGCAGCAGCACACCGTCGGTCATGAACTTGATCGCCGTGTCCGCGCTCACCGTGGCGTCGTATCGGATCTGGTGCGACACGCGGTCTGCGGGCAAGCTGAGCTCCGAGGCGACGCGCTGCGCCATGCTCACCGCCGCAACTCGACGCGGCTGGGTCACGCCGATCATGCCCGGATTGAGACTGTTCTTGCTGCCGAATCCGGCCTCGTACAGGAACTGCGGCACCTGCGTCGTCTTGCCCGATCCCGTCTCACCACAGATGACCGTCACGGGGTTCTGCATGATGGTGCGCACGATCGTCTCTTCCTCCGCCACCACGGGCAGCTTGAGCCGCGACGCAGTGAGCTTCTCGGACCGCTGCACCTCGATATGCGTTAGCGGCGTGGGCGCGTCGGTGGCGGTGTCGGAGGATAGCGCCGCTTCGAGCTCGGCGTAGTGCTTGGCGGCAAAGGCCGAGGTGGAGCGCACGCTCTCTTCGTCGCGCCCGAGCGGGCCGCGCGCCACGCCGTCGCTGGGCATGAGATCGCCCACCTTGATCTTGAAGCCGCCCACGGGCTCCAGGTTGTACGCCGTGTCGTCGTCAACGGGCGCGCTGGCGTCGGCAGCGTCGGTGCCCGTTGCGTTGGTGGGCGCGGATGCAGAGCCGCCGATACCGAGCGCGGCGCGCGCCCAGTCTTTGAAGCCCGAGGAGCGTTTGGTAGTGCCAATGCCGCGCCGACGCGAGCGGTACTCTTCGGTGTCTTCCTCGTCGTCTTCGTCGTCCTCGCTGGATTCGTCGTCGTCTGATGCTTCTTCGTCATCGTCGCTCTGATCAGAGTCGTGAGCTGGTGTAGCCTCGACCATCTGCTCATCCTCATCTTCATCGTCGCTGTCGGATAGATCGGATCCTTGCTGCTCGACACGCTTCGAGGTGGATGCGGAGGAAGAGGCTTGTGCGTCGTTGCCAGAGGATTCGGACGGGAGCAAACCTCGGAGACGCATGGCTTCGAGGAAGACGGCTTCCTCGTCGTCGTCTGTATCGGGCTCCTCGGATTCCAGGTCGTCGTCGTCGTCGTCGTCGTCGTCATCATCGTCGACCTCCTCATCGAGTTCGTCTTGGTCGTCTTGGTCGATGCTGCCCTGAGATGGGGCGTCTGCGTCGTCGTGGTCGGAGTCGTCCTGGTCCCATCCTGGACCAGAGGTGGTGGCCTTGGCTTTGCCCTTGCCCTTGACGTCGTTTGCCTGACTGGCTTCCTGGACTGCCTGGGCTGCCTGGGCTGCCAGGGCGGCTTGAGCGGCCTGCTTTTCCTGGGTCTTGCGCCAGAGCGACGCGCGGGGAGCAGGCCCCATGCGGTCGGCGTCGACCATGGGTGGGGGGCGGGATGCGGAAGCGGCCGGGCGAGATGCGGACTCGGCCTCGGATTCGGAGCTGTCGAAGCTCGAGTCGCTGTCACGAGCTTGCTGAAGACGCGTGGCCGCATTGACGCGGGCGACCTTGGCTTTCTTGGCGCGCTTGCGCATGGTGGGCATGATGGGGTTGCCACTTGCATCCTTGGCAAGCGCGGATCCGAGCCTAGCAGCGGCGAGGGCCGAGCCTGGGACAGGTGCGGATGTTGTGGAAGCTGCCGAAGTGGTAGCGGCGGATGCTGGTTGTTGCTTGGACTTGTCAAAGAGGCTGGCTGCGGCCAGGATCCTTGCTCGGCGAACGGGATCCTCCTCTACCTCACCAATGGGCCCGTGGTCCTCTCCATCATCCTCTACATCCTCTGGTGGCGTAAAGTTGCCTTCATCTTCGTCGCCTTGGACGTCGTTCTGCATGTTGTCGAGGTCTGCATCGTCGTCGTCCTCGTCGATTTGCATGATGGCGCCGTTCATGGTCCTTCTGCGGCGTTTTCCGCCTCGATCTGACTTTTGGCCGGCGGTGTCGATCCTCTCCTCCATGGTCTTTGCGCGACCGGTACCGAGGGTGGCGGCGGACTTGAGCGTGGTGCGGTCGATCTCTGCCGAGGACTGTGCCAGCTTGGACATGATGCGGACGCGCTCCTCCTTCTTGAGGCGCGAGGCGATGTAGGCGTCGAGACGCTTGCGCTTCTTGGACGACATGGGTGCGTCTGCATCCTGGCCCGAGGACTCGAGGAGTTGCCTGCGCTGCTGCTCTGCCTCTTTCCTGCGGAGGTCGTCTTGGCTGCCGGGCACGATGAGCTGGGCGTTGGAGTCGTAGGCGTCGGCCTCGCGTTGGCGCAGGGAGCGCTTGTTCTTGTGCGAGGATCCGCCGACGGTCGAGCCGCGCGCCTTGGCGTTGTAGCGTTCCTTGACCGGCTTCTTCATCGTTTCCGTATCTGTGCGTGGACAAGGAGCAGATGGTGTAAGGAGACGGAGGAGACTGTTCGGGATCTTCTCCACCTGTCACTGAGCCACCTGCTGCCGCTCGCTTTCCAGTCTGCTGCACTTGCTCCACTCAAATCCAAAAATTTTGGAGCCGCCAGGCGCACTCTCTTCTGGTTCCGACTTCCGAGCCTTCGGTAAAAAGGACTCGAAAAGGCCTCAAAAAAAGGCGGAAAAAAAAGCGCCGAAAAATGCGCGAGAAAAAGGGGTGCAATTTATGCGTCGACTACTACTGCACCGCACGGCATCCTCCAGTACCGACAGCCGGAATAGTTTCAAGCGCAACTCAGCTCAAGATGCTGAACAGCTCGTGGTGCGCGACTGATGCCTCTGAAAGTGTTGCTGCTTGGCAATGCGCACTGGCGCGGGCAAGGGTGGGCTTGGTGTTGGAGTCGGAAGGGCCGGCGGCGAGAGAGGCGCGTGTGTGCTTTTCTCAAATCTCGTGTGGAGGAACGAGCGGCGCGTTTGCCAGAAGAAGCGGCTCAGCTGCGCGCATTTCGGCGTGGGAAGGCGAGAGGCAGCGGAAAATCCAGAGCCGAGCGTCCAACGCGTTGCAGCCCAAAGTGCCAAGTGAGAGGGTCTGCATCCGAATCACATCGCTAATCGGATCTCTCTCTACCATCACTCCCGCCTCGACTGCCATCCATCCCCTTTCTTCCGCATCACCATCACATCAAGCGTCAAGCTAACGACTTTACAGTCGCCAACGCATGGTCGCGCCGGTCGCGCACGACTCAGCCATCCGAGCCGAGACACCCGATCTCATGACCCCCCGGCGCCTAGGCTTCTCCACCGTCACATCACGTCGAGCTCAGCAACTTGGCTCAGCATCTTGGCTCCGCATCTCGGCTCGCTCCGACGGCCGCCTCCTCACCCGCGTGGGTCGAGTTCTGCTGACTCTTAGTAGCAGGAGGTCGTGATCCCGACCAGCACGGCGATGGACACCTACATACCCGGATCACGCGACCCATCCGGTCGGGAGCGCACCGACAGCTGGACCTCAGCCCACCGGCGCAGGTCCCAGTCTCCGCCCGCCCGCAATCAACGCGACCGTCTGCCCGATCACCACCCGCCTGGACACGAACGCGATGGTCAGCGCCGCTCCCGCGCCGATCAGGACGCTCCTCCGATCATCTTGGCCAGGAAGCCTTCCACCGCTGGCGCCTCCAGCCTACCATCGAGACCAGACGCCTCCACATCACGCGCCGCCTCCATCCCTTCCTCCTCCTCTTCCTCCACTACTTTGTCGCGCGCTGATCTCGTCTCCCGCATCGTCGCATCCGCACCGGAGCGCTCCCTTTTCGATGGCATGGAAGAAAAGCGAAGGGCCATCGCAGAGCACCGCATCGAGCTCAGTGCGCTCCTCAAGAAGATCAAGCAGACGCAGGACCTTCTCATCAAGGCATCCGCCTCCAACGAACAGCAACTCGCCTCCTTCCTCCGCAAATCCCAGCAGTCCCAGTCCGATCTCGAGCACAAGATCGCCGTCGAATCCGACAACCTATACCGCATGCAAGTAGAGTGGCAGCTCGCCCTCACCGAAAACCTCATTCCATCCCTGATCGCCAGCTCATCCCTCCCGCCCGACCCCAGGCTCGAGGAGCTGCGCGCAGACATGCGAGCCGACCAGAAGTTCGTTCGCGACGTCGACAGCAGGACTCGCGTGTGCTCGGGCCAAATATCCAGGTTCCAGAGCGACCTGTCAAAGGTCAGAGCCGACTGCGCCGCCCTCTCCAAGGACCAATCGTCCACCCTCGACCGCGTCGACCGCATCGCCAAAGACGTCCAGGACACCCGCGTTCAGCTCAGCCAAGATCTCCACGACACCAAAAGGGAGCTCCGCAGGGATCTCGACAAGGACGTCGCCCAGATCACCCAAAACCAACAACGCATCCGCCGCCTCGAGAAGGACTTCGGGTCCGTCAAGACAGATGCCGTCACCGCCGCCTCCCGCGCCCTCTCCACCGCCTCCACCAGCCCTCGTCCCTCGCATGCCTCGTCAATGCGCGCCACCTCGCCCACCCGAGATCCCCGCTCCCGCCCCACGCCCAAACCGTCCACGTCCACGTCCGCAGACGTTGCCTCCACTGCTTCCTCCACCACTGCCAGCACTTCCGCTCTCCCAGCCACCACAGCCAACGCCGCTCCGTCGCAAGCTGAAAAGACATCCACCCACGAGTTCGTCACGCGCACCCAGTTCCGCAAGTGGATGCGCGACTTTCAGCGCGACCTCGAAATCCAGTTCGACGAGCTCAAGGACCTCGCTGTCCAGGAAGCCACCGCAGAGAACCAAGCTTGCATGGAGGAGCGCATTCAGGCCCTCGCCCTCAAGTGGAGGAACAAGTTTACGGCCACTTTTGGCGACAAGGACGCCGCCGCCGAGACAGACAAGCAGGCTACGAGCGGCTCCAACGCCAATGCCGCGCCATCCGATACAACGCCCATGGATGTCGACGCGTCGGCAGCGCCAAACGCGGCACCCGAAGTCGCCGTCGCAGTCGAAACACTACCTGCGCCCGCTCCAGCAGCCGCGTCCGCATCCGCATCCGCATCCGCATCCGCATCCTCACAGCCTTCACCAGCGCCGACGAACTCTGCAACAGCCGCACCGCAAACCACATCCACCGACGCCGCGACATCCGCAACGCAGTCAAACTCGACGTCGGTACCAACACCAGCACCGGCACCGGCATCCGTATCTTCGCCCTCGCCAGCCACGAATGCTGCCGATGCGGTGGTCGCAGACGGCTCGTCCGTGACAGATGCCGCCAAGTCGCAGACCAACGGCAAGACCGCGCCCGTGCTTCAAATGGTGTTCAGCATACTCGAGTCTTTCAAGACTCAGATCACCTCGGTCGAGTCGAAGCTCAAGGAGGAGCTAGACAGCGTGCGCTCGCAAGACCGCAAGGAGTTTGACGCTCTTCTCAGCTCGCCCGAGCAGCTCAAGCAGCTTGCAGCGGCGCTCAAGCAGCACAGCGACACTGCACCCGCCGTGGCTACCTTGCCCGACGCTGCCGACGCGGTCTCGTCGGCGGTTGTGTCGGGCATCCGCGATGTACAGCAGGCGCTGGTGGAACGGCTCCAGGTAATCGAGCAGTGGAAAGTCGAGTTTGTCGTCTACGTCGACAAGAAGGCCGCCTGGTTGCAAAAGCAGCTCGAGGTGCTCGATGACCAGTCGTCGCTCCAGGGCGCGCTGCTCATCAAGCTTTCCGAGCACGCCAATCCGCGCCGCCTGCCGCCGACGACGCCTGCCACGGCGGTTGTGCCAACGCCGCCGTTGCCCTCGCCTGTTGCGCGCGCGGCGATGCCTCCGGTGGTAACTACGCCAGCTCATGCAGCAGCGCAGCCACAACCTCGTCCGCAGCCCCACCCGCAGGTATATCGCACCGTGCAACAGCAACAGCCTGCGGTGTTGAATCCGAGTGTGATGGCGCAGCCGGTACAGTCTGCCTCCGACGTGGCCGCGCTGTCGGCAGCACACATGTCCGGCGTTTACAATCATCCTGCCCACGTGCAGCAGCACCAGCAGCAGCAGCACCAGCAGCAGCACCAGCAGCAGCACCAGCAGCAGCACCAGCAGCAGCACCAGCAGCACCAGCCGCACCAGCAGCATCCCCTGCCCCAACGCCCTTACTCGCACTCCGGCCCGGGCTACCCTTGAGCTTTACACTGCTCGTCATGCGCATCTAGTCCTCTGCGGCTCCCATCTGTACAACGACTCCGTGCCGACCTTTGCGAAATCTGTACAAGTACTCGCCTGTGACCTTTGGTCGCTGCACGTCTGCGATCTGAGTCTTGAACTTTGCCCGATTTGGGAGTGCGATGCACAGTCGGCGGCGATTGGAAAGCGGGGTCATTTTGGAGCATGTTAGACCGTGCTATCCTGTCCGGGTTCATTTTCGAAATCTGGAGGTGAGAACTTCGGAGCCGAGTAGCATCTGCAAGGCGAAACAAAAATTCCCACGATTGCGTCGGTGGTCTCTGCCAAATGGCCCGCAAATTTGTCACGCCAAAGCCACGCCTCCGAACTGAAGTGTGCATTTCAGCGCGCGCCGCCGTCTGAAGCGCTCGATTTCATCTCCAGGCTGGCTTGAAATTCGAGCTTGGCCGCACCGCGCTGTGCTGCCCAAACTTCTGAGAAGCCAGAGAGAGCGCGATGGGAGCGAGAGGGAGAGAGAGAGAGAGAGGGAGACGGAGCGACGCGCGGAGCCGGGAGTGGTCTTCGAGTTTGAGGGCTGAGTGCGAGACGAAATTCGCAACTGCAGACGGCGGCACAGTTGAGCCTTTGGCTTTGGAGAGAGTGTGTGAGCAGCCGCAAGCAGCAGCAGCGGTGCCGTGTCGAGACCACCGGGCTTCAAGGTTCTCACCGTCAGCTTTCATCACCTCCCCTCAAGACACATACATCGCCCATCATGCCGAAGTAGGTATTTGCGCCACACGCATCGTCAGCAGCATACGTCGCACACGCACTCGTCGGAGCCATCCAGGTCGCCAGCATCAGACTCGACACACTCGGCCAAGAGAATCCATGAATCGACATTTCAATCGCCCAGTAGTACCAGCCAACCTCGGGACAGCATATCGGACACGCTCAGAATGTACACCGACACATCAGATGCAGCAGATCGTGGCGTCATGCTGCCAGTGATGCGCACGATTGGACGCCAGGTGCAGCAGCTTGTATCTCGTCGCGCAGCAAAGCATGTTCGAGGTGGTGGACACGACTAGGATCAGAGAGGGACAGCATGCATACGAAACAGCCGACGCCAGCACCATCGTCGTTGCGAGTGCGTCATCCTCGCTCTTGCATGCTCGTCGCGCTGTTGGTCACATGTCGCTCTTGCCAATCGTTCAGCTGTTAGCACCGTCAGCACACCGACACACTGCATGCCTTTGGCCGCCCGTCCCAGCCACGCCCATATCCCAACCGGCATTGTGATCGCCCTTCTTCAGCATGGCCATTTCAGCGTCCTCTGATGGCAGTGCGATCTCCGTCAAACATCAGACTCTTCTAACCCAACTTCGACTCCAACACCTTGCATCGACCATCCCGGTTACGAGATCGTGCGACGATGCTGCTGGACTCTTTCCGCACGCCAGCGTCTCTCTTGCACGCATGCTGACCCCAATCACTTCATTGTGTTCCAACTACAGCGTTCGTGACGTCGACGCCGCTACCTTCATTGACGCCTACGCGCAGCACCTCAAGCGATCTGGTAAGTCCACGTCCACACGGCAAAGCACAGCTGGCAGATCCAACGCAGGCAGCATGGAGATCGATTTTGCAGGCAAGCACGGAAGGTGCCCAACATACCGCCAGCGACGTACAGAGGAGAAGCATTGCAGATGGAGACGGTAGAGAGGACACGTCGCAGGCATTATGGACCAGGGACCAGCATAGTTGGCCGTGAATCGCTCACTGCATTCAGCAGCCGACAGCCTTGACGACTCGGCGTCCCTGCACACCACACCGACACGGAAGAGGACAGCACGCGTTCGAAGGAGCCCATACGCACCACACTGGAAAAACGGCTGGGAAGACACCACACATCCGCACGCGCCAATCTGCCAGCTGCTTCGCAAAACTTTCTCCAAGAGGAACAGCATTCACTGACCCGTTTCTTGCACGTTGCACGCACTTTTGCATCCACCTTTCAGGCAAGATCGAGGTGCCCGTCTGGGTCGACATTGTCAAGACCGGTCACTTCAAGGAGCAGGCCCCCTACAACCCCGACTGGTTCTACGTCCGCGCCGCCGCGCTCGCCCGCCACATCTACCTGCGCAAGGCTGTCGGTATCGGCCACCTGCGAAAGTTCCACGGTGGTGCCTCCAACCGCGGCTTCCGCCCCTCGCACCACGCCGACGCCTCGGGCTCCGTGCAGCGCAAGGTCGTCCAGGGTCTGGAGGGCATTGGTGTTCTCGAGAAGGACCCCAAGGGTGGCCGTCGCATCTCGCAGGATGGCATGCGTGACCTTGACCGTATCGCCGTCGCCTGCCTCGAGGCTGCCCGCGAGGAGGAGGAGAGCGAGTCCGAGGAGGAGGACGAGGAGGAGGACGACGAGTAAATGTTTTCGCCATTATCATCACATCAAACGGTAGTTTAGTCGCTACCACTCCCCCCAAAAAAGGGAAGGTTTTTGGTTGCCTTCCCCCGTGGAAAGAAGTGCGGGTCGGGTGTCCTATCCGCGCTTCTCTCACACACACGCACCTTTGCATTCCTCTCGCTCGAACCAAACTTTCCCCTTGCTGCGCCAGCGAGAGGCGTCGAACTTCTTCCTTCACCCCCTCTTTGTATCATCTTTTACATTGCCCCCACCAGCGCACCATCCCGCACAGAAAAAAGAATCTCTTCTCACAGAACCCTGGCGTTTGGTATTGGCTAGTCTAGAAGAGATTCCAGGTGAAGGATCGTTGAGCTTTGCCGGGTGTGATTTGGGAGGGGATGTTGTGGTTGAGAGTGTGGATGTCGCGTTCGACGAAGGTGGCGCGGCCGTCTTTGGCGATCAGGATGACGGTGGATGTTCGCGTGGCGTACCAGTCTCCGTCTCCTGCAGGGGTGGGAAGTTGGACGGGTGGGATGAGGATCGAGTTGCGCAGCTCCGATCGTTGCGTGGGGTTGGATGAGAAGGCTAGTACGCTGAAGAGGTCGGCTACCAATTGCTCCCGGTCAGAAGCAGGTGATGCGCGCCCCAATGCAGCATCGAACGCTTGCGAACCGGTGTGCACTTTGGGCCAAGGTTGGTCCAGAATTGAATTGGACATCCCCCTACACATGCGCACTCGCTCAATCTTTGGTGGGTCGAAGATCTTTGGTTGTGGCTTGGCCAACTCTCCCTCCGAGTCGCGGTTGGTAATGTACCCCACCACGGTACCTTGCTTCGACACCTTGCCCACCAGCAGGTTGAAGCCTGGATAGCTTTGCAACTTGTCGCCTACGTTGTTGAGGTACTCTTCAATGTCCTTCTCTACCTCCTGTCTTGTTTGTTGGGACGGGTGGGAGGAGAGTAGCCAGTCTCGAACCAGCTGTCCGCGCGATTCGAACCTCTCCATCCCCGGCGGCAACTCGGGCGTTGCTTCGGTAAAGTTAGTCAGCGTCGCAAAGGCGCCTGATTTGGTCACACCAAGCCAAGTTCCTCCACCGCTGGCATCGCGGGCACTGAGGATCCGAGGCTCCGAATCGAGGTCGAACGCATGCCAGGATGCAGCCAGCGTAGGTCGTGCCAGAAACTCGTCGCGGTTCGAAGCGATCACCAGGTCGTAGTGCGCATCGGACACCGTCCAAAAGATCACACACATCCTTCTCCCCAATCCCCACCGTTGTCACGATGCTGCGTAGACCCAAAGAGTTGGTAGTTGGTAGTGGCAGGTCGAGGTGGAGTGCTGCGTGTGTGTGGAGGCACAAGGGTCTGCCCCACCGGCTATCTCCGCACATCTCTAGCGGCCGAGTAAAATTCCCTCCATCTCAAACCCTCACCTTGTAAGCTCAGCGATACAGACGATCGAATGGATAGTGTTACAATGATGTCGGGAAGTGGTTTTGGGTATACATGCCGCCTACACGTGCGCTCAGTTCTCCTTCCACTGATACGCGCACTTGCCATTCGTACATCGATAAAACGTCGTCACTGTCCACACCCACAACTGTCAGCTATCCTGCCTCTTTGCTTCGCCATCGCTGCGCGAAAACTTACTCGGTTCGTCGGCCGACCTGATCTGGAGCTGCATAAAGAACGCCTTTGGATTCTCGCATTTCGGACACGGTGCTAACCAATACCAAAGAGTCAGCATCTCCCCAAAGACACGGAAAGAAGGGCGAGGGCTTACCATCTGTGGAATCGACGTTCTTCCAGCTTTCTTCGCCGCCCATGACGTCGTCTACCTCTTTGCGCTTGAGATGCAGCCGCGTGGTCATCTGGCGCACGATGGGGAACTCGTACGGACACGTGTGGCACGACCACTTGTTGTTGCCCTGCTCATCGAGCTGGATGATGAGACAGTTGGCACATGTTGGACAGAACAGCATCTCGGTTCCTCTTTGCTTGCCCAGTGCGTTGCGACCGGGTGGAAGGTGCGTGTCAAGGCCCAATCCGAGCTCATGCAGCGACGGGAACGATGCGAGCGATGGTGAGAAGAAGGCAATGGTGAGAATTTTGGTGGCCGTTTGCATTCAAAAGACCCTGAAGCCAGCCAAAAAAAAGTGGGAGTGTTAGAGCGAAAGTATCTGCGCGAAAGATCGGAAGGCAAAACCGGTCCGAAAGCCACTCACGTGCTGCAGGCCAAGCGTGGCTGCAGCGCAGCGTCATCGGCACGCATCCCGGCCGCCCTCGCCTTCTTGGCCCGTGGTTGCGGCGGATTTCGGTGCTCATCGGCTTGCTTGGCGCCCAGCCTCTGCTCGGCTTGGTCGGCACTCGACGACAGCTTGCCAGCAGTACCCACCAGGCTCGCTCTCACTCAACAAGCAGAGGGCGACAGGCAGAGGCAACCGTCCCCAACAGGAAGGACGACTCCGATCGGATCTGGCCCGCACTTTTTGACTTTCTTTCTCGCTGAAAAGCAGCCTCAGTCAGGGCTAATCACCTGGGCCTCAAGAAGAGACAATGACCGTGAGAGTATATGGCTTCGTCGGAAGCGACGCCGAGCAGAGATGATCATCACGCTGTCAGGCCCCGAAGCGAGGAGGGAAGGCGGAGGAGGAGGAGGAAGAAAAAAAAAAGGTCGAAAAAAGGGCCGTGCAAGCAGCTGCTGGAGAGACGGTCCGTGAGCCAGGCACGCTTCCAGTGCCGACCGCAACGCAGCTGCAACGAGAGCTGCAACATTCATTGCGAGCTGCGCTGGGCATGTGAGCGGTGGGTGGGTGAGTTGGTGGCATGGCCGACCCGGCCATCGGCTGTCGGGCAGTGCATCCGCCTCGCTCGCCTATTCGCTCTCTCTCTCTCTGCCCAGCAGCACCAATATTTTACCGGAAGCGCACGCTGGGCGTTCATTCTCGCACCGGCCCGATACGCGCAGAATCCGAGCAACTCGACAGGCAGCCTTGGACGAGGCAAGGCTGGGCTTAGCCTCCTTCTCGACGTCTGCTGGCTGCACAGTCTCTCCCCAACCATCACTTGCATCACTTGCATCGCTGCCGATCCTAGCCTCTTTGCCTGCAACCTCGTCGTGCGCACGCAGCGCTGCCCCACAATCTACCCCACCACCACCACCCCTCATACCCACGCCGGTAGCAAGCAAGCCGACACAATGCCGGAGCTCGTAGGATCCGTCGACGCGGGCACCACCAGCGTGCGCTTCATGGTGTTCGACGAGTTCGCCAAGGTGATCGCCTCGCATCAGATGGAGTTCAACCAGTACTACCCGCACCCGGGCTGGCACGAGCAGGATGCGCACGAGATCATCGACTGCGTGCACGAGTGCATCGACAAGACCATCGCCAAGCTCGAAAAGGAGGGCAAGTACTCGGCCTCGGATGTCAAGGTCATCGGCGTCACCAACCAGCGCGAGACGACGGTGGTGTGGGACAAGGACTCGGGCAAGGCGCTCACGCGCGCCATCGCCTGGCCCGACGCGCGCACCACGCACACCATCCGCGAGCTCTCGGCCAAGAGCGACAAGGGCGTCGACGCGCTCAAGGAGGAGACCGGCCTGCCGCTCTCGACGTACTTTGCGTCGGTCAAGCTGCGCTGGATGCTCGACAACCTGCCCGAGGTGCGCAAGGCGCACGACGACAAGCAGATGCTCTTTGGCACCATCGACTCGTGGATCGTCTACAACCTCACCGACCGCAAGGTGCACATCACCGACGCCTCGAATGCATCGCGCACCATGTTTATGGACCTGCGCGCCCAAAAGTGGGACAAGAAGCTGTGCGACTTTTTCGGCATCGACATGGACATCCTCCCGGACATCAAGAGCTCGTCCGAGGTGTACGGCACCATATCCAAAGGTGCGCTCGAGGGCGTCCAGATCGCCGGCATCGTGGGCGACCAGATGGCGGCGCTCGTAGGCAACAAGTGCTTCCAGCCGGGCGAGGCCAAGAACACGTACGGCACTGGCGCCTTCCTGCTCTACAACACGGGCGACAAGGTGGTCTCGTCCAAGAATGGCCTGCTCTCCACCATCGCGTACAAGGCCGGGCCCGATGCGCCCGTGTACTACGCGCTCGAGGGCTCGATCGCCGTGGCGGGCTCGGCGGTCAAGTGGGTGCGCGACAGCCTGGGACTCATCAAGGAGGCGCACGAGATCGGCGAGCTCGCCGGCCAGGTCGACACCACGGGCGGCGTGTACTTTGTCACGGCGTTCAACGGCCTCTTCTGCCCGTACTGGGACGACACGGCGGCGGGCACCGTGGTGGGCATCACGGCGTACACGGACAAGCGCCACTTCTGCCGCGCCACGCTCGAGTCGACGTGCTATCAGACCAAGGCGATCCTCGACGCTATGGCCAAGGATTCGGGTGTGGCGCTCAAGGCGCTCCAGGTGGACGGCGGCCTGACCAACTCGGACGTGGCCATGCAGATCCAGGCCGACATCCTGGGCATCAACGTGGAGCGACCCGAGATGCGCGAGAGCACGGCGCTCGGCTCGGCGCTACTGGCCGGCTCGGCGATCGGACTGTTTGGATGGGACATCAACAAGCCCGAGACGCTCAGCAAGGTCAACACGGCGGGCAAGCAGGTGTTTGAGCCCAAGATCGACGATCAGAAGCGCAACGAGCTGCTGCACGGCTGGGAGCGTGCCGTGGAGCGCGCCAAGGGCTGGAACGAGAACCCCTAAGCAGCGGCGATTAGTTTTGCGAAACAGAACAGAACTATGCTTGTACTAAAAACTGCACTCCCGTCGGAAAGCTTGGTCGGAACAGATGCGACGTGGGCTGAAGCTTGATCTTAGAAGTGTGGGAAGAGTGAGAAGATCGAGATGAGCGGCGGAGAGGGGATGGCTCGGATGTGCCGAACCGTGCTGCCGAAGCTCGAAGCGCGAAATTTAGAGCGCAAAGGTGGAGCAGCAGACGCGCTGTTTGTCACTCTCAGAGCCTTGGCAGCAGGGCCAAGAAGCAGACGGAAGGAGAGAAGTCGGGCGGGCGCCGCGTAGTTCCGAAGGCCGCAGCAGCAGTGGAGCCCGCGGATTGTTGGCTTTTTCAGGCCGTGCAATTCGGCATCCGTGCATCCTCTTTCTCTCTCGCCTCCATCCGCTTCGTCACATCTGCTCCTGGAATACGCAAAGATGGCGACGGCACCGCTGCATCTGGTTGCCAACCTCGAGGGCCACTCTTCTCGCGCCTGGCATCTGGCATGGAATCCGCGCATGCCGCTGCTCGCATCGTGCTCGGGCGACAAGGATGTGCGCCTGCACGCCTACTCGTTTGTCTCGACCACCACGGCCGAGGGGCCTTCTACGTCGAAGCAGCCGGCGTTCAACCTGCGCGAGGTGATTCCGACGGGTCACCAGCGCACCGTCAGGCAGGCGGCGTGGTCGCCCGACGGCAAGATCCTCGCCACCGCCTCGTTCGACTCCACCGTGGGCATCTGGGAGAGGATACAGGACATTGATGGCACCGCCGAGCTCGAAGGCAGCAGCGGCAACCGCGGACCGCTGGCGCTCAGCAACGGTGGCAAGCACGTGGACGAGCCCGAGTGGGACTGCGTGGGCACGCTCGAGGGCCACGAGAGCGAGTGCAAGTCGGTGGCGTTTTCGCACACGGGCAGCGTGCTGGCGTCGTGCAGCCGCGACAAGTCGGTGTGGATCTGGGAGGTGCAGCCGGACGCCGAGTTCGAGTGCCTGTCGGTGTTGATGGAGCACTCGCAGGACGTCAAGGTGGTGGCGTGGCATCCCAACGACGAGGTGCTGGCGTCGGCATCGTACGACGATGCGATCAAGCTGTACATCGACGATCCGCAGGACGACTGGTTCTGCTACACCACGCTCACGGGTCACGAGTCGACCGTGTGGAGCCTGTCGTTCTCGCCGTGCGGCAACTTCCTCGCGTCGGCGTCGGACGACCTGACGGTGCGCATCTGGCGTCGCCTCAACGCGGACGAGTGCGAGGCACGCGGCGTCAAGCCCGAAGGCAAGATGGCCGGCCGCAGAGGCGACAAGTGGGTGGCCGTCACGGTGCTGCGGGGCGACCACGACCGGACGGTGTACAGCGTATCGTGGGGCGTCGACACGGCTTCGAATCGCAACGGCAACCTCGGCCGGCTGGCGAGCGGCGGTGGCGACGGCCGCATCTGCGTATACGAGATCAGCGCATCCGAAGACGACAAGCAGCTGGCGCCCAAGGTGGAGCTGGTGGCCAAGATGGAGCGGGCCCACGGAAGCGCCGACGTCAACTGCGTCGCGTGGGCGCCCGAGAGCCTCAACGCCCGCGGTGCAGGTGCGCAAGCCAAGATCGAGGAGCTTCTCGACGACGGTGTGACGCCCAAGAGTGCGGGTTTGTCCAGCGGCTTGACCCACCAAAGCATGTCGGACATGCTTGCCAGCGCGGGCGACGACGGCAGCGTCAAGGTGTGGACGCTCACCACCTCGCCGTATGCCGCGTCATGATGGGTCGCCCGCATCACCGTGCCAACCTAAAGTAATAGAAGACGCAAAAGCAGATTTGATAATGCAGGCTTCAAATGTGATTGCATTGCATTTGCATGTGCATTGTGCTGAGCTTGTGATGTGATGACTGACAATAGTGGTAGAGACTATTTGGGTGGTGGTGTTGGTTTCGATCTCCCGATTTTGGCAGAGGCCGACGGACGCGGAGCTAAGCAGCAGCAGCAGCAGCAGCAGAGGTGGCTGAGGCGCGCGCGTCGATTTGGCGTTGGAAACGAGTCGAGGCGAAGGCGAAGCGCCGCTGGCGAGGCGCCAAAGCCAAAGCCAAACGAGCAGTCGCGCGCATTTCTCACTCTGCCATTCTCACTTCCATCTTCTCACCATCCTTCCTCTTTGTCCTTCCGCACCTTCCTTCATCTGGCGCAGTGCATAAGTTACCTCTGCTGTACACTTGCCGCGTCTGCGTGCATCCATCCGCTCTCAGCCAGCCACAGCTACACGCTCGGCCAGCCCTGACGCGTTCTTAGTGCATCCGTCCAACGCCTTCATCTTCGGCCGCTGCATCCGCACAATCCCGCACGCGTGCTCACACAGCTTTGTCCGTGCACAAACGGAGCGCTTCGTCATCCGCATCGGCCTTCAACACGATCGTCGTGACAGTGTGACATGCACGTCGCACACCTTGACGCTCGCTAGCTCTTGACCATCTGCCGACGCCGCTCGCAGTCTCCCACCTCCACCCCGCATCTGCATCAGCTTCCATGTCCGGTGGATCCAACAACAACCATCACCCATACACCTCCCAGCCTCACCACTCCTCTTTCCAATCCAACACCCCCAACTTCCATCCGAATCCGCACCAGCAGCCCTTCCCCCACCAACACGGCTACGGATATCCTTCCGCCAACCAGGCTGCGCCCGACTTTGCCCAGCCTCCCTTCCCGCATCATCATCAAAACGCCTATCAGAACATTGCAGCCCAGCCAGATCACGCATTCTCCCACCTCGCTCCTGACTTTGACGCTTCCGGCATCAGCTACACCGGCGCTTCCAACCAGCTGCCTCTGAACCACAACTTTGCTCAGCAGCTCCACCAGCCTCAGTGGGATCAGCAAGTCCACTTTGCACCACAGTCCGGCCTCGAGCAGCCTCACGCACCAGCAGGCTACGCCCATCAGCCAAGCTCGTACCCGCCCCACGCCAACCTCTCGGAGCTGCCCGTAGCCGACGACATCGCCACCCCGCCGCTCCAACACAGCCAAGTGGCCTCCCCGTCGCCTCAGAAACCCACCTTGCGCGTCAAGCTCAAACGCGTCACCAAGACCAACGAGTCCAGCGCCGGCGGACAGCAAGCACAGGCACAGCTCCAGATCGAGCCTACAACCAACATGTCCGGAAGACCCAGCAGAACGGCCGCTGTGAACGCCAGCGCCAGCATGAGCGCACTGTCCGACAGTCTTGCAGGCCGGCCCCTGCGGCCTCGCCACGCCAAAAAGGGACCAGGCAGCGAAGAAGACTACCAAGACGACGTGAGTGACCATCATACGAACGACAACCGCGACAGCCATCCCCTGCGCCAGTCGAACAGGGATTGGGGCAGCACCAGCGAGGTTGACAGCCAGGAGACAGGAGAGCACGTAGGCGACCAGAAGGCTAGTAGAAAGAGCAGAAATAGCAGCGCAAAGACCTTGACCGTCGCCATTCGCAGGAGCGGCAGGAACCGAAGCCGCAGCAGCAGTCAGGCGCCCACCAGCAGTCAGACGCCCGCCACGTCCCAGTCGCAGCGCATCGACGGGTCGCGCCCACCTCAGCCGCGCCGCAGCACCAGGCGGTCGGGCGATTCCGCCCCAGAATCCAGTCAGGAGATCATGAGCGAGCAGATGCCGAGCGCGACGCAGCGTGTCGCCGTGCAGACCAGGACGCCGTCGGTGCGTCGTAGCAGTAGGAGCAGGGTAAGCTTCGGGATTCGGTTCCGCAAGCGTTTGGTTCAGAGTCAGGAGCCGCCAGCATCGCACAGAGTCATGGTTGGTGCAAGGAAAGCATAATTGCGCTTGGGGGATCGTCATGCTCTTTGAACCGGCGTCAGGGCCATCTCGTGGCTGGGAAAGCCCCGTACACCTTGATTGTCTCGTCGAACTGTTACTGACGCTGCTCTCCTCCTCTCTTTGTAATTGATCACCACCCACAGGACGCTGACGCTCCGGAAGACGACGATGAAGATGCCGAGGCCGACGACGATGCCGAAGGCGAGCAAGATGTCGCTGTCAAAAATGACGACGACGACGAGCATCACGAGCCACAGCCGATCATGTCGCGCAGCCGCAGCGGCCGCGTCCGACGCATGGCAAAGCAGAGCATGGCCGAGTCCGACGATTCGGAAGCGGGCCGTGACGATGACGACGAAGACGAAGAGGCGGTGCGCTCCACGCGCCGCACTTCTAGCCGACTCCCCGGAAACTCGCTTGAAGGCTTCGTTGCCGCCGACGACGAGGACGACGAGGACGACGAGGGCGAATACGGCTCCAGGAGGAAAACCCGATCCGGTCGACTTCTGCGTGGCAGCAACAGCAGCAGCTCCAATCGCCTTCAGGAGATGGCAGCCAAGAAACGCGCCGCCAACGGCCGCGGCCGTCACGCCAAAAAAGTCATCGACGACGAGTTCGAGATGGACGGCGACGACACGCCCGAGGAAGACCACATCTCGGGCGCCGAAGACGACCCGCTCGATCTGCACAGCGACGAGCCCGAGGGCAGCCAGGGCAAGTCGTACTCGCTCCGCCAGCGCAAAAAGGTCAACTACTCGCTCGTGCCTCCACCAGCCTCGCCCCCAAGAGACGGCTTTGGCCGTGCTATCCGCAACAATCGCGGCCGTGCCGCCAACGGCGCCTACGAAATCGATCCCTCGACTACCGGTGCTGCTCCAGGCCCGGGCACCGGTGCGGCTCTGCCGATGCCCTTCCCTGGTCGTGGCAAAAAGGGCAAAGAGGGCTGGGACGCGTTGCCATCCTCGATGACCGGCAAGGACTATGCTCGCATCTTTGGCGACCCCGTCGACAGCTCCGACGACGAGCTCCAGAACAACGCACTGCGCAAACCGGGCGGACCCGCGGCGCTCGGCGGTGGTGCCGCTGGAGGCCTGCTCGGTGCTGGTGGTGCTGGTGGCGCGGGCGGTCCACCCGGCGGACTCACTGGCTCGGGCGGCACCGATAGCTTTGGTCGCATCAAGAAGAGCGGCGACCCGCTTGCCGACGTTGACCCGCTCGGTGTTGACATGAACATCGACTTTGACAGCGTCGGTGGCCTCGACGGTCACATTCAGCAGCTCAAGGAGATGGTCATGCTTCCTCTTCTATACCCCGAGGTGTTCCAGCGCTTCAAGGTCACGCCACCGCGCGGTGTGCTCTTCCACGGCCCGCCAGGTACGGGTAAGACGCTCGTCGCGCGTGCGCTTGCCGCGAGCTGCAGCACAGAAGGCCAGCAGGTGAGCTTCTTCATGCGCAAGGGTGCCGATTGCCTGTCCAAATGGGTGGGCGAGGCCGAAAGACAGCTGCGTCTCCTCTTCGAGGAGGCGCGCGCCTCGCAGCCAAGTATCATCTTCTTCGACGAGATCGACGGTCTGGCGCCCGTCCGCTCCAGCAAGCAGGACCAGATCCACGCCAGTATCGTCAGCACCATGCTTGCGCTCATGGACGGCATGGACGGTCGAGGTCAGGTCGTGGTCATTGGTGCCACCAACAGGCCCGACAGCGTCGATCCGGCGCTGCGCCGCCCCGGCCGATTCGACCGCGAGTTCTATTTCCCGCTGCCCTCGCTCGAGGCGCGCAAGAGCATCATCAACATCCACACGCGGAAGTGGGAGCCACCCCTCGACGACGATTTCAAGGCGAGGCTGGCCGAGGTTACCAAGGGCTACGGTGGTGCCGACCTGCGAGCTCTGTGCACCGAGGCAGCTCTCAACGCCATCCAACGGCGCTACCCGCAGATCTACTCGACTACCGATCGCCTGCTGCTGGACCCAGCGTCGATCCAGGTGGACGCCAAGGACTTTATGATGTCTGTCAACAAGATCGTGCCGTCGTCCGCCAGGGCGAGCGCTTCGGCGGCGGCGCCGTTGCCCGAGAGGCTCGCGCCCTTGCTCGGCAACGTGGTGCAGGACGCCATCTCGGTGCTCGACCGCATCCTGCCGCCCGTCAGCAAGCGCAATCCGCTCGAGGAGGCGCTATGGGAGGACGACACCTTTGTCCCCAACGGTCTTACATCTGGCATGTCGGCTGCCGACATGCTTGCTGGTGATCGCGGCTTTGGTCGTGAGATGCTGCTTCAGTCGTTCGAGGCGCAGCGCGTCTACCGACCGCGCATGCTTGTGCATGGCGAGGCCGGCATGGGTCAAGGCGCGGTCGGTGCGGCGCTGCTGCAGCACCTCGAAGGGTATCACGTGCAGTCGCTCGACATTGGCACGCTGCTGGGCGACAGCGCTCGCACGCCCGAGGCTGCGATTATCCAGCTCTTCGTTGAGGCCAAGCGCCACAAGCCCAGCGTCCTGTACATTCCGGGCATCGTTCACTGGGCGCGCTCGGTGTCCGAGGGCGTCAAGACGACGTTCAAGGCGTTGCTCGACGGACTCACCGATGCGGATCCGGTCATGCTGCTCGGCATCGCCGAGGCGCCGCTCGACGAGCTTGACGATGAGGTTCAGTCGTGGTTTAACTTCCTCGACGACGACCTCGTGCAGATCCGGCGTCCGGACGACGAGAGCCGCCGCGCGTTCTTCAAGGAGATCTTTGACCACGTCATTCGCCCGCCCACCGAATTCCCTGATGCGCTGCCTCGACGCAAGAGGGTGCTGGAGGAGCTGCCCAAGGCGCCGCCGCGGCCGCCGCGCAAGCTCACGCAGGCCGAGCTGCAGCAGCAGGCGGACAACGACGCCAAGCTGCTCGAACACCTCAAGTACCGCCTCGGTCCCGTGCTCGCCGAGCTGCGCAAGAAGTTCAAAAAGTTCACGCGCGATGTGTGGGACGAGTACAACCTGCGCGAGCTCACGCAGCAGTTCGAGTGGACGCGCGAAAAGGGCAAGGTGACGATCGAGCTGCGGTACTATCGTCCGGGCCTGGCGGCGCAGCAGGCGCGCGAGGACGAGGCCGACGACATCAACGGCATGCTCGAGACCGAGGCGGACATTGCGGCCAAGCGCGGCATCACGGCGGCCCAGTTCAACAGCCCCGAGCCCAGTGCTGTCGCTGTCACTGAAGATGCGCCGAGTGCCGAGGCGGAAGCGCCATCTGCCGCGGCTGCGGTGGCGGGCGAGACCGGCGATGTCGAGATGGCCAATGGCGATTCTGCCGCGGCCGTCAATGGCACCAACGGTGTTGATGCGAGTGGCGAGGCGTCGAATGCTGCAGCCGACGGTGTGGCGCCGCCCTCGTCGCAGCCGAACGGCGTAGGCGCCGCACATGCGAGTGGCGAGGCTGACGAAGCCGGTGGCGATGCATCCACTGCGGCAGCCGACACGACCGGCGCTGCCGGCGCGGCGACGGACGAGTACGTGACGCGGACGATGCCGATCTGGACGACCAACCTGGAAAAGATGCAGAAGCGGCTGTACTACAACGGCTATCTGTCGTGTTCGGCCTTTATGGAGGACATCCAAAAGATCGTCGAGAATGCCGAAGAGGCGGCGGAGGTGGATCAGGAGCGCGTGTTCCGTGCGCACCAGATGCGGAACCTGGCGATTGTGCTGATGGACCAGTACATTGATGCCGGGTTCCGGGAGGAGTGTGATCGGATGGCGTTGCGGCAGATGGCGCGCGAGCAGGAGGCGCGCGAGGCGACTGAGAAGGCCAAGCAGAGTGCGGAGGAGGCCGCCAAGAAGGCGGCCGAGAGTGCGAAAGGCGAGCGTGCGAGCGCGCGCATTGCGGGCAAGGAGGTGGATGCGGCGTTGCTTGGCGATGTGGGCGCCATCGAGCGCGGCGCTAAGAGACAGCGCAGTGCAAGTGCCCAGGCCGACGCCCCCGCTGCTCCCGCCGAAGGTGTCGAAGGTGTCGAAGGTGCCGAAGGAGGTCACCAGATATCGGTTGGAGATGGGGAGGGGGAGGGAGTTGTATCGACGGAGGGTGTGGAGAAGGAGGAGGAGTCGCGGAAGCGACCTCGCGTCGAGTCGCCACCGGTGCATCCGCCACTGACGTATACTGCGGCATCGTACGTTCGGCTCACGCAGCACATTGTGGCGTCGACGGCGACGTACAGCATCGACCAGCTGGCACGGCTGCGTGCGGCGGCGTTCAGTGCGATCTGGCAGCACCGCGCCGACTGGGACCGCGACGAACTGATTGGTCGACTCATCGAGATCACCGCCAAGTCGCAGCAGGCGGTTGCGAGGGAGCGCAGTGTCAGGCAGTAGTCCACCCCCCCACGGTGAAAGAGTCTCCTGTCGGAACGATGCCAATGTCAGTGCTTGAAGAATCGTGTGGGATTACAGTGTGTGTGTGTGTGAATGGTGTGCATCTTTCTCAATGTGCTCTTCAACTGTCTGGATGTTGAATGCTGTGCGGCTCTTGCGTTATCAATGCTGTCCGAGTCTTTGTAAGTGCGGGTTGCAACGAATGGCAGAGGTGTCTCAATTGGCATGGGCGTTGCAATGTCTATGCGCAAGACTTGACTGTGCGTCCAAGGGGAGCGTAATGCAAGCGGCACTTCTTCATGCGTCGGACCACAGTTAGTCGGACCCTCGGTGCTGTCAGAGGATGCCCACTTGAAGTGCTGGGTCTTTTGATGTACGGTGCTTTTCTAACGCTCCCAATGCAAGTGCTACCCTACGCTTTTGATCGCAGAGCTGTTCAACTGTGCCAATGTGCAGTGCCGATCCTCTCAATGTCAGTGCCATCTAACAGTAGCTCCGATAAATGTCAGTGTCGTCTGAATGTGCCGCTGACAGTGCTGTCCCACTGTGCCGATGTGCAGTGCCGCTCACCTTTCCCGCTGTCAGTGCGGTGAAACTTTTCAACGTCGGTGCTATCCAACTCTTCCAATGTCACCGCGTTCAGGGATCGCATCGGTTCCCACTGTGCATAAGCGTGCGAGCGAGCGCAATGCCCGTTGGTAGAGGCGCACCCGTGTGAGAGTCTCGAAACGTCGGTGCCAATCCAACTCTGCTATTGCCAGCACGGTCCAAATCTCTCAATGTCGGTGCTGTCCAGCTGTACTCAATGTGATTGCGTAAAGAGAGGCATCGGCTTCCGGTGTGTGGACGTGAGTGTGCGAGCGCAGCACCAGCTCACATCCAAGGTGCGTCTGTCCAGCTCTCTGAACTTCAGTGCTGTCCAGCTCTCCGGAGTTCAGCGCTGTGCATCTCTCCCAACGAGAGTGCTGTCCGGTTCTTTCGATGTCAGTGCCGCCCACCTCTCTCTTCTTCAGTGCTGCCCGCCTCTCTCTTCAGTGCTGTGCACCTCTCCCAAGGTCACTGCGGCCCGACCATCCCAACGTCAGTGCCAACCAACTCGTTCGACGTCTGTGCTCTTGAAATGTAATGATGTGCAGTGCCGCCTACCCCGTCCAATGACATTGCCTTAAGAATCGTGTGGGTGTCCAGTGTGCGTGAGCGTGCGAGGCGTTACGCCGGTCAGTAGAGGCGCACCTCGTCCGAGTTTCCGTATGAGAGTACGATCGAATCCTCTCAATGTCAGCGCGGTACGACGCTCTCGATGTCAGTGCTGCCCGACTCTCCTAATGCCAGTGCTTTAGGACTTGCATCGATTTTCACTGTGCGAGAGCGTGAGCGTGCAAGGGAGCGTAAAGCGAGCGAACAGCCAAGGTGGCTTCCGTCCAACTCTTCCGATGCCATTGCCTTGGGGATCGCGTCGGACCACAGTGTAGGTGCGTGTGTGAGGGACCGCAAAGCCAGCCAGTAGCCGGACCTCTTGCTTGCCGAGTTGAATTGCCCCTTGTCAGTGCTGTACGACACTTTCGTTGTCGGTGCACTTGAGCGCTCTCAATGCCAGTGCTGCCCGATGCTCTCGACGTCAGCGCTGTCCAACTGTCCCCGACGTTCAATGCAGTCCAGCTCTCCCATATCCAGCGCTGTCCGAGTCGTTCAACGTGATACACACCTCTCTCTCAATGTCAGTGCTGCCCACCGGTCCCACTTTCAGTGCTGTCGAGCTCTTCCATTTTGAGTGCCGTCCAACTGTGCCAATGTCAATGCTGTCCAACGCCCCCAGTGTCAATGCTGTGCAACGCCAATGTCGGTGCTGTCCGAGTTCTTGAATGTGCTGTCGGACTATCCTATTGCCATTGCCGTGCATCTCGTCCACTCTCAATGCCGCCGACGCCCCTAAACGGTATAGCTTGACACTTTGCGTCGGTTTTGAGCTGTGCGTGTGTGGGTGCTTCAAGCTTTCCGCCTGGATTGGCCCTCGTTGGCGCTGGTCTTGCCAAGCATTGCCGTTGGTCTGCGCGTCGCCATGAATTTGCCCTAGATCTCTGCCCTCGGCTTGGCCTGGTCCGCCCAGTTTTCCGCCTGGGCCGCCCTAGATCCGACCCTGCTCAGCATTGCCCAGAACTGCTCAGTGCGTGGTTCCTCCCCTGAGTCTGCTCCAGCTTTGCCGTGGTTGCCCAGCGTCACCCTGGCTCTATTCTGGGTCGCGCAGATTGGCACCACAGTATTGACATCGGTGTGCGCGTTGCGCTGCGTTTGCACCGAGTTCACCAGGTATGCCTTCGAGTTTACCCTGCTTTGGCCGGCGTTGCCCAGCGTTGCACAGTCTTTGACCCTGGTTCACCCCGCGGCATGGTGCCCTAGCTTTGCTTCGGCCCTAGCTCTACCCAACATTGATCCTACGCTTGCCCTACGTTTGTGCTGAGTTTTACCCCCACTTTGGCCCGGGATTTGGGCGGTTCTTACCAGCCTTGTGCAGCGCCCACCCTATTGAGCCCTAGATTTGCCCCAGCCTTGTCGCAAGGTCTACGATTGACAAAACGATACAAATCGCCTCATCTGAACCGCAGCCTTAGACTACCTACGCCCCAGTCATGTGGTGCCACTATATCGCTCCGCAAAACCACACCCGCACACTCTAACCCGCAAAAACCTCACAAAGCCCATCATCCCCACGAAACAACTCGCGATTCCCGGACCCGGCAAAGCCGTACAGCTCACCTCCATCCGTCGCACGCAGGAAATCCTCTGGAGTCCCAGCGACCCATTCACCATCAAACCCCTGTGCATTTCAAGCCCACTCAACCCTCTCCATCCCATAACTTGAGCTCACCACCACATTGCTCACACGCGCAACATCACCGGTGACAAAAAAGTAAGCATGACAGACGCCTCGGGCCGAAAGGTGTGCTACGCATCGTCATCCTCGTCCACCTGCGACAGCTCGGTACGTTCCCTGCGGCGTGCGGCCGGCGAAGGCGGCTGGTCACCTCCGCCGCCCCGAGCGACTCCCCAGTGCGGGCTCGACGCGAGCACGGGCGATGCTGATGCCGACGAACTGCCCGACGTCGGCGTGAGCGCCTTACTTCCGCCCACAACTAGCGGCTGCGCGCCCCCGAGCGCAACACTCGTCCTCTCGGCTACAGGCGAGCTAAAGGTCGCTACCGCATTGGCGCCCGTAAGCGCCACGCCACTCAGCTGCGACGTGAGTGCATCCGTGTCGGTTTCCGCCTGTGCTGCGGGCGCGCTCACCGGTGTGAACCCCGAGGGCCTGGCGAGTCCCGAGGCGGTGGCGGGCGTAAAGCTACCGCGCAGATTCGTGTTGGAGCCCAGCCGACCCTTGGTGAGCCGCAGCGAGCCGGACGAGTTGCGTGCGATCGTACCGCGGTGCACCCCGGCTGGAGCACGGTAGCCGTCGCGCGACGTGATGCTGCGGCCCGTCGCACCCGAGCGCCGGTCGTCGTCATCCTCGTCCGCACCACCGCCGTGCCACGCACTCGCGCCGGCCATCCCCCACGGCGACGGCGGCTGCGACACCGACACGCCCGACACCGACGACTGCGTCGAGCCGCCGCGGCGGTGCATTCGTGCGTCGAGCCCCAGCGCGCCGTGCTGCGACATGGGCGTGTCGTAAACGCTCGGCAGCCGCCTCGACGCCATCGAGGGCGAGCGGCTGCCGTCATCCTTGCCAAGATCATCCACAAGCTCCTGCACCGAGTTGGACTGCGCGCCAAAGTTGACCTCGTCAAAGATCTCGTAGTAGCGCTCGATGCAGAAGCGCACGATGGAGCCGAGCGTGGTGGTGTTGGTGTCGGCGTTGGACGAGAGCGACGCCTTGCGCAGCTGCGGCGACCTCGACGCCGGCGGCTGCGCTGACAGCGTCATGGAGGCCATCCCCTCGACGCGGCAGATCATGACGTCCTTGATCGCATTGCCGCTCGAGACGAGGTTGGGCGCAATCACCGTCGCGAGATTCGCCGCGTCCATCTTGTTGGCCTCGCGGTGCTGCGCGACCTTGTGCAGCATCTCGAGCACGTACGACAGCAGGATGCCCGAACAGCTCGGCTCGATGGCCGGCAGCAGACGCGTGCGCAGATACTCGATGGTCTCCTGCGCCTGCGCCTCGTGCACTGCGCTGGGCACCTGGGCGTTGGGCAGCGGCGGCGGCGGGCACGCGCGGATGAGCGGATACATGCTCGCGGCAAAGATGGGCCGGGGCAGCGAGCGCAGGAACACCTTGAGCAGCACGGCGGGGATGTGCGGATCGCGGTACTGCTCGAGGCTGACCGGATGGCCCCGGTCGTAGCTCTCCTGCGCCGTCTTGAGCAGCGCCGAGGAGGGCGAGCGTCGAAAGATGCCCTCGACCTCGGCGGGTCGGATGCCGTCAAAGTCGCCGAGGATGGCGTCGACACAGTCGCGCACGACGCGCGGCACGCCGCCGCTCTCGCCGTACTCGCCCATGAGGCGCACGAGATCCACGCCAAACACGCGGTCCGTGGCGTCCTGGCCTGCAAGAGCGTCGGAGGCCTTGGAGGGCAGGTTGACGTGGCTCTCGTACTTTGCATTCCACTGCAGCACTTCGGGCGGGATGTCGATCTGGGTGAGCGGCACGTGTTGTGCGAGCGCGCTAAGAGTGTAGAGCTGCGAGACCTTTTTGGAGAACTTGGGCGAGACAAAGTAGGCGCCGGTGTTGACAAACTGGAGGAGCGAGCGCGTGAAGAAGGTGGGATGGACAATGTAGAGCTTCTTGAGGTTCTTGCGGAAGCGACGGTCGAGACGACGGTATGCGCGCCAGATCCAGTTCCAGCCGGGACGATGGTGTCCGCCGCCGGCAAAGTAGACGACGGTGTAGTCGTTTTCGACAAAGAGGTCCATGGTGTCCATGATGCGGTCGAGGAGCGCATCGTAGTCGACTTCTTTTGGATCAGGAAGGCAGCATGCGGCGAGGACGACCATGGGGCGCGTCTCGTAGTCGAGGCCTGCCTGGAAGACGATGCGACGCACGTACGAGTCGAGCTTCTCTGTGCGAGCGATGGCTTCGCTCCAGTTGGCTGCGGGACGCTGGTGTGGGATGGGTGAGTTGGAGGGTTCGGAGCTGGCTGGCGTGGCTGACGGCCACAGAAAGCCGGAGCCGGAGCGAAGCTTGGTGCTCGAGGACCTGGATTGGAGGCGGGAGAGCGTGGCATACGCGCCGCTGGGCGATTCCTGCTTGAGCGAGGGCGAGTGAGGCGGCAGGTCATGCACGAGCCTCGCACGCGGCGAGGTGGGCGAGTGGGATGCCGGGGTGTGAGGGGGCGAAGAGGCGGGCACGTCTTCAAAGATACCGGCTAAGGGACGGCGACGCGGCGAGCTTGTTGGAGAACGACGAGGGCTTGGCATCGTACCAGTTTGGCCGAGCGAGTGGTGGTCTGGTGTGCGACTGTCGCCGGGGTGGGCGTGGTCGGTATCGTGCTTTTCGACGGATGTAGCTTCGACTGGAGCCGAGATGTCGAAGGGGATGGCGGCTCTTGAGCGGCCGGACTTTGCGCGACCGGTGCGCGTGGGAGATGCCGACTTGCGCAGCGTCTGTGTGTTGTTGTTGCTGGTCTTTTGGCGCGCTGCTGCGGGGCCCCAGCTGAGCAAGTTGCCCCAGCCGCCGGGCACGGACATGTTGGGGGAAGCGCTGGGGCTCTGCGACGAGGATTCTGGACGCAAGCGAGACGGACCGCCCTCGTTGGTCTGCTGCTGGTTGTAGGCGCCCCAGAGAGAGGCGAAGGCATTGGAGATGGTGCCTGCGGCGGTGCGGTAACCTGCGGCGGGGGTGTGGTGACCGGACGAGGCGGTGGGAGTGTTGAAGCCGGATGTGCCCGGCGATTCTGGCTCCGGCTCGATGCGATCTCGATGTGGTGGCGACGGCATGTTGGCGACGAGAAGCGACATGGGATTGGTGCTGCGCGATAATGGAATGGTAGCGGTATGCGATGTGTGCGCAGACAGCCGATTGTATGGTGGATGCGAGGCTGGAGCCGCGGATATGCGCTCAGTGGAGTTGCATTAACAAGGCATTGCGGGTGGTGATGAGGGGGAGTATGGAGGAGTATGGAGGAGGGGATGACGAGGGCGATTTCAGGTCGATGCGGGAAGGAGGCGAGACAGAGCAGGCGCGCGGCGAAATATGTGGAGCGAGGCAGGGCCGATGCGCACGATGCGCTCGCAGCAAAGCCGATGCAGGTGGCTCGCCAGTGCCGGGCTCTCTTTGGCCACCTCGCAGCTCACTGAAGTCAACTCAGGCAGGGTCCGGCGTGAGTTGGCGCTGGCTGCGCATGACGCATAACTTGGACGAGAGTGCCTTCCAACCCTGTGCTCGACGTGCTGGCTTGGGACGAGTCGAGAGAAAGAGCATCCTTGATGAACGGTGAATTGGATTTTGCGAGACCCACAAACACATGCTCGCCCCACCAACGCGTTGTTGGTCTCACCCCCGAGCGCGGCGTCATCACACTCTCACACTCGCATCGCATCGTCGATGTGGCTCGTCATCGGGCGAAGGCCGCTTCATACACGAAGCCTCGGCTGATCCGACACGATGGCACGCTCAGGCACGCTCGAGACGCGTGAGCGGCGGATAGGGGCAGCACGGGCCCACCTCGGCCCATCCGAAGCACAACCGCCTCGGACACGCTTTGTTGGGGCGAAGGAGGCACTGGTCATAAGCTCATCATCACTAAATTTACACGGTCTCGTGATGCTGTGCCAGCGTTGGATTGCTCTCCGATGCAGGTGCAGGGCCTTTGAAGCATGGCATCATCGGCAGCCCCCACGTGAGCCGTCGACGCGACTCACTCTGCGCGCGCCCTGCAGACAGGAGAGACCCTCTTGGAGGACCCTGAAGAGCAAGCAGCCCGCTCGAGTCTCGCTTGGCGCCGCGTTGTTCGGAAAAAACAGTCGTTCTCACGCCGCCTCTTGAAATAGGGGCCCGAGCATCAACAAATTCAGCCCCGGCGCGCCTCGTCTGCCTCTGCCTCTGCCTTTGTCTGTCTCTCCCCACCCGAAAAAAAAGGTGTAGGAATGGAATGAGATATTGCGATGCTTTTGAGCTTTGAGCTACCCGCGCTGCACGTCCATCTTGCGCCACATGAAGCCGATCAGGAACGTGCCAATCAGCGTCACCGCCAGCTCGAGCGACACGATGCTAAACTGGCCCACCTGGTAGATGGTGGATCCCCACAGCGCGCCCGAGATTCTGCCCGAATAGTTGCTCAGCTGGATCACTGTCGAGGTCAAGCCGTTGTACTTGGCCGGAACCTGCTTGGACAGCAGCGAGAGCGTGACGGTGGTCAACATGTTGTATCCCAGCGCCACCAGGAACCAGCTGGTGAAGAACGAGCCAAAGTTGAGCGAATGCAGCATGCCCAACCTCGCCACGGCCGAATGCGCCGGACTCTCGAGGCTGCCCATATGCAGCGACAGCCCCAGCAGGCCAAACAGTAGACCGGCAGCGAGGATCAGTCGGTCCTGCACATGGCGTGCGGCAAATACGAGCGCAAACAGGATGGGCATCGTCGCCAGGCCACCGAGCGCGATCACGTTGCCGGCATTATACTCGCTCCATCCGAATCGCAGCTGGCCGAAGACCGGGATGTTGGCCTCCCACGCTCCCAGCACGAGGAAGTTGACCATGCTGAACCAGCACATGGTGAGCACCGAGAACTTTTGTGCGCCGTTGAGCTCGCGCACCATGCTCCGCAGCGTCGGCTCGCTTGGCGCATCTGCGGTCATTTTTGGCTGCGTTGCGGGGAGTGCGCCCAGTTCGAGCTGCGAGTTGGGCACCAGCTGCACTGGATCGACAAATACGAACCAGGTGAGCGCAAAGAAGCCGCCAAAGATCCCGGCCATTAGCCATCCGCTGGCGGTGAAGCCGTTCCAGATGCGATGCTCGTCGTCCATGGGCCTAACCTGCTTGGACAGCAATCCTCCGATGAACGGCCCTACAGCCATGCCTCCCACCTGGGTCGTCACTAAGCATGCGGCCATCATCGTGCGCTTGTGTGTGCCCACCACCGCGGCGTCGGTCATGTACTTTTTGACGTACATCCACGACACGAACCCTGCGCCCAGAATGACACGACCGACAAACATGAGCCAGGCAGTATCGGCTGCACCTGCCAAGGCGTACACCACCTCGCCCACCAAGATGCATGCCGAGCTGAACAGCATCGGAAAGCGGTAGACGCGGTTGTATCGCTTTGAAAACGGTACGAGGAATAGACCGGCAATCAGGGTAGAGATGCCGATGGTTAGGCCGGAGAACCATGTTGAGGCGCCGAGTTGGTTTGCGTAGGCGGCCGAGGTGGGCACGATGATGAAGAACGTCATGTTGAGCAGGAAGTTGAGCAGCAACACTACCGCGCTTTGCGAGAAAGGCGGCACGTGGTCCGCATCGACAGCCACCGGCACCAACGCAGCTACCGATGCGCGGGGTGAAGTCGAGCGCACAGCTAGCTCAACGGCTGCCAGGTCGGGGAGCGTCGAGATGGGTGGCAGCTCGTCATCGCGTGTCTTGGCATCACCCATCGCGGATGCTGTTTGTGTCTTGGTGCTCATGCAGCAGGATGTTGAGACGGTGGTGGTTGTCCGTACAGAGCCGAGGAACGAGGCCCGGCTGCTACTGCATCGTGGCTTGACGAGTCAGAGCAAGCCACATGGTCGGAGCAACAGCCGGCGATAGTCTGTAGTCCGCGGGGTATGCAGCGCCCCCGCCAGCCGTAGAGTCACGCCGCGTCGAAATTCAGGCTCGGAGAAATCTCCGGCATGCCCAAGACCCTCAGCCAAGCTGCAACGCCAAACGACGTCGCTCGCACCACCACCTCGTACCACCACGAGCCGGTTCTTGCACACACGAGGTTGCCATGTCAAAGCATGCGATTGCATTTTGCTTTGTCCACAACAATGAATAAACCTCAGCTAGAAAGAGAAGATGTTGCCGGCCTGACCACGGCCTCGCCGACCAGGAAAGACAGGCCCCAAACACTCCAGCACCTGTTACAGTAACTGAAAAAGGACCCGCCCGAGACTCCATGCCAACGAGGCGCTGATGAGATCAGACGCGGCTAGCATGCGCAGCAGCGTAGCGAATGTGTAGTACGCCGTACCACCACACATGCCCCACCTGCGCGCGCCGAAGCGCCACAAGTGGTTTACTGTTGGACCCTCACCAGGAACCGCTACGGCTTAGTTTGAGCACAGAGCGGGCAGAATTAGGTCCAGAGGAGAAAGAGGGGGGGAAGGAATAGGGCGAAGGAGCAGGAAAGAAGAGAGGGACTCAGGGCAGGAGGAGGGGAAGGAACGGGGCGAAACTCAGTGGAGAGGGATGGCGGCCAAGGTCGATGGTGGTGTCGACGGAATGCAACCCTCACGAGGCAGGAAGCATGTCGGAAGGCCGGACGATACACGAGCGGTGCAAACTGTCGGAAAGGTATGTTCTGAAGACGGAGGATGTGGTGGGAAGGAAAGCTGTTCACGAAGCGAGAAGGGCTGCTCTTTATCCACTTTTTTTTTTTTTTTGGCGTCCTCGAATCGCTATTTTTTCTTCTTCTCTGCGCCTTTGGCTCACGTGATGCGGTGCGGGTGCGCTGCGGATGGACGGAAAGGCGGGAAATGTTGGATTAATTGTAGCAGCAGCAGCTTCTCCACTTTTGGCGCGGGGGTCCATCGATCGCATCCACCATCCATCAGCTGCTACCAAGCTGGGATCGCCCACGATGAAGCTCACACCAGAATTGATATCGCGGAGTCAATCCTCGATCAACGCACTGCAAGATCGCGAGCTCGATCTGCGCGGGCTCAAGATCCCTGCCATCGAGAACCTCGGTGTGACGCGAGACCAGAACGATGCCATCGACCTTACGGACAATGACATTCGATTCCTCGGCAACTTTCCGCTCCTGCAGCAGCTCAAGCATTTGCAACTGGGCAACAACTTGATATCGCGCATCGACGCACGTCTCGCCTCGTCCCTTCCAGCGCTGCGCTCACTCACGCTTACCAACAATGCCATTGCCGATCTGGCCGAACTGGCGCATCTGGCAAAGTGCAGGCGGCTAGAGTATCTGTGTCTGATGGGCAACCCGGCGAGTCGCGAAAAGCACTACCGCGAGCTTGTCATCTGGAAGCTACCCCAGGTGCGCGTGCTCGACTACCAACGCATCACCAACCGCGAGCGCCAACTAGCAAGCGACCTTATGCAGACCGAAGATGGTCAGCCCTCCGAATTGGCAGCAGGCATCATGCGCCAAAGCGGCGCAATGGACATCGATGCACCCGGCGTCGCAAAGGGCCGCACGTTCGAACCAGGTCGCTTGAACGGATCGTCAAGAAGACTGTTGACGCAGGAAGAGAGACAGGCCATCGAAGAGGCCATCGAAAACAGCGAGAGCTTGGAAGAGATTCGCCGCCTCGAAGAGCAGCTCAAGATGGGTTCGTTTGCCGGCTAGAGTTTGGCTTGCTCATTTTAGCCAGATCCGCACATTCTTCCGCCGCATGTATTAGTATGAACACAGTCCTTTTCTTCTCGTATCGTCCGTCTGCCATTACCGTATGCCTGCTGCATCGTTGCGTGGATAGCAGCAGCTGAGCGGAAAGAGCCGAGCGGGGTGGACTCGATCTAACACTTTGACCCTGGGCAAAAATCGTTGGCTCAGCAGTGCGTTGGGGTTGGGGACTTCCGGCGTTTTGGTCGGCGCAATTTCCGTCTTTCTTTTCGTTTCTCGCCACCGAGTCGAGCGAAGCCTTGATTTCCTGACTGCTTTTCCAGGGATTTTTTGGGGGAAGTTCGCTGCTGCGATTTGGCGCGGCGATGATTGGAGGGTTTCTCGGATTTGATGGCGTGAGCAACTGTGCCCTCAAACCTTCAAGACCCTGGGTGGCACCGTGCACCTTGCTTCTCGCCTCTCCACCACATTCTCTTCCATCCTCGCCCACTGCGTCATGAGCTGCTGGGCATCGTCTTCCGCGTCATTGCGCGCTGTGGCGCCGCGTCTCGCTCGCTCAAGGGCAGCCGCCGCCACCCTCCCGTCTCAGTCGCTCGCAGCTAGGCCCGCCACCCGCCTCGTCGCTGCCAAACCACCCACCTCGCCAGCCAGGCTGTTCAGTAGCGCCGCAGCTGCACGCGCAGACACCTCCGTCTCGGGACAGGATCTCTCGATCGCCCTCGACGACAACGGAAACATCCCCGCAGCGCCCTACTCGCCGCTGCCGCTCGCCGGCACATCACCCTCGTACAAGGTGCATCTCATCATCCATCCCTACGACCATGCACGACCAGCCGACACATGGCCCTCGCATCTCGAGTCCGTGTCGCCGTTCCTCTCGGAGCTCGAGAGCCGCGCAAAGAAGGGCGGCAGCCTCGAGGGGTACGGCATCTCGTTCTCGGCTGGCGACGCTCGCGCCGTCTCGTCCAGCGAGGCGGGACTGCAGGCGTGGGATGCCTCGACGTCGCGCATGATGCGTGCGGTGCCCAACTCGGCGCAGGAAGACGAGCGATTCGTCGTGCATGCCTACACCACCAACGGCACCATGGCCAAGCTCGCGCCCGTGTCGCTCGCCACGCTCGACAACGGCGGCGCCTTTCGCCAGCGCATCGACGACGCGCTCGCCGCTGCGCAGCCACAGACCGGACGTGCCAAGCCGGACGACGAGACGCACGTCTACGTCTGCACGCATGCCGCGCGCGACTGCCGCTGCGGCGTTGCCGGCACCGCCGTCCTCCAGGCGCTCAAGGACGAGGTGCGCGCCCACCAGGCCGCCGCGATCAAGGCGGGCAAGCAGACGCCCAAGAACGTGCGCGTCTATCCCGTGAGCCACGTGGGCGGACATGCGTGGGCGGCCAACGCGCTCGTATACCCGCACGGCGATTGGTATGGTAATTTGCGCACCACCGACTCGAAGCTCGTCTTGCGCGCTGCGCTGGCGCCCGCGAGCTCGGCGCACGATCTCGAGGATATGCGCGAGAGGCTGGTGCACTGGCCCCGATGGCGCGGCCGGCTCGGACTCAGCAAGGCGGCACAGCGAGACCACTTTGCCGAGTGGGGTCCGCCTACCGTCAACACCGCGCACATCACGCCGCGATCGCGCGGGCTTGCCACCGCCTCGCGCGCGGCGCTCTCCTCGACCCTGTCGACGGCATCGCCTGCTTCGGTGAGGACGTACGCCACGGATGCAGCCGAAAAGGCCAAGCCTTCGGCACGCATGCAGGCGTTCCGCGAAAAGCTCGCCTCTGACCTGTCGATCGACGACTTTGCCGCTGGCGATGCCGACTCGCTGCTCTCTCCCGGTGCGGGTCGGGTTCAGATGGGCCGTGTGGGAGAGGCACGTTTGCCGAAGCATCTCAAGACCAAGATCCCGACGGGCGCCAACTATACGCGCATCAAGTCGGATCTGCGCGGGCTGGGGTTGTCGACGGTGTGCGAGGAGGCGAGGTGTCCGAACATCGGCGAGTGCTGGGGTGGGTCCGGTGATAAGGATACTGCGACGGCGACGATTATGATTATGGGCGACACGTGTACGCGCGGGTGTCGGTTCTGTGCCGTCAAGACCTCGCGCACTCCGGCGGCGCTCGATCCGCACGAGCCGGAGAACACGGCCGAGGCGATCTCGCGCTGGGGACTGGGGTACATTGTACTCACCTCGGTGGATCGGGATGATTTGGTGGATGGAGGGGCGGCGCATATTGCGTCGACGATCAGCAAGATCAAGACCAAGTCGCCCAAGATTCTGGTCGAAGCGTTGGTGCCGGACTTTTCGGGCGATCAGGCGTGTATCGAGCAGGTCGCCACATCTGGGTTGGATGTGTTTGCGCACAATGTGGAGACGGTGGAACGTACGACGCCGTCGGTGCGCGATCGACGCGCCAAATACCGTCAGTCGCTCGCTGTTCTGCGACACGCAAAGACGGTCAAGCCGGATTTGATCACCAAGACCTCGATCATGCTTGGGTGCGGCGAACAAGATGCCGAAGTTGAACAGACGCTGCGCGACTTGCGCGAGGCCGAGGTGGACGTGGTGACGTTTGGACAGTACATGCGTCCGACCAAGAGGCATATGAAGGTGCACGAGTATGTCAAGCCCGACATGTTTGCGCACTGGCAGAAGCGCGCCCAAGAGCTCGGGTTCCTGTATGTCGCAAGTGGCCCGCTGGTGAGGAGCAGCTACAAGGCGGGCGAGTTCTTTATCGAGAACGTGCTCAAGCAGCGCAAAGCCCAACAGGCCACAGCACCCGTAGACAAGGAGAACGAGGTTAGGGCGACGGTTTAGATAGCAAAATTGCAGGTTTTTTCGGAGTGGCCCGGTGCGTGTGTGGATGATGATCGATGGCTGCGTGTGCACAGTGGTACAGAACGAAGAGACGACCCAGCAAGTGCGCGAGGTGGTGGTGTCTGTGGCAACATCCAAGGCAATCTTGGTGCATTCTCGGCATCACCTGTTCTAACTAGCATGGTGGCCACCGTTTGCATGACAAGGGCCGGCAAGGGCAAACCGTCGTGTGCATACAAGCGTCTCTTTGCGAGGCCATGCCGGAATGTAGACTCAGCCAGGTTCGGTTCGCATCCCACACTCGCGCATTCGGTAGACGACCAGGCATTCCCTCACGACGCACCGTCCAACAGCCAGAGCACTTCCAAACGCTCCCACTGCACTGCGCGCATCAAACACCGGCACACCACTCGCACACCCCACACACACACACTGCAGCGTCCGAACATTCGCATTTCCGAAGCAACTCCACCACACATGGCGACTCGAATCGGCGCCGCGTTTAGAGGCTGGCGCGCGAGTCGTACAGGCTACTACTACGCTCGCTGACACCCTCCGCACTCGACACGGGCAGCGACAAGTCGAGCATCTCAAAGTCGTCCTCTTGCGACGTCTGCGTGTAGCTATGCTCCGACTCTGCCCCCCACGCACACGACCAGTCCAGCCCCTCGCCCCATCCTTCAACATCGCACCACGCGGTCCAGCCGAACTCGACGCCTCCCATCGCACTTCTTACATCACCGGGGCACGCGTTGGGAATGTGGACGATCCACATGGCGGGATCTTCCATATCGATCCGTGCTCCGTCCAGTAGATCTTGGGTCCACAGCACGCGCAGCAGAGCCTTGGCATGCATGTAGCGCGCGTGTTCGTACTGCAGCGCGGTGCATGCGTCGTGCAAAAACGCACGGTCGAACAGGCGGCCCTGCAGCCCGGGGGCGGGATCGCGTCCGCCCAGTGCGTCGTACAGCGGATCGATCAGACGCATACGCACCACCGTCCCCACCTCGGCGTTGGGCGGCGGCATGCGGAAGTACATCCCCATCTCCGCGGGCTCCTCGTCTCCCATCACCGAGGGGCAGGACTCGGCCACGCTGCGTGCGCTGGGGGCGCTGGGGATGCTGCGCGGGGTGGCAGCAAACACAGCTGCATTGCGCGCGAGCTTGGCGGTGCTGAAAGTGGTGCCTGTGCGGCGCGGGTTGGGGGCCGCACCCAAGCGACGCGGAGTGGCAGGCGGGCGCCGGGCGAGTTTGGCTTTGTCGTCGATCTCGTCCGCAGCGAGGCGGAGAGCAAGCGGGGCGTTGACGACGAGGTTGTCGAACACGCGTGCGCCGCCCGAGGAGAATTGGCGGGCGGACTGGAGGCCTACGCCGCCTCGGAGGGGCGAGAGTGCGAGCTGGCCACCGGCGGGGCGCGCGCCGATGCCCGACAGACCACCTCGGGCAAATCCGACCGAGGGCGAGGTGAAGCGTGAGTATGCGGCGCGGGCTGTGTTCTGGGAGGACGTCGCGCGGAAGACATCGGCAGCTCCGCGCAGCAGCGACGACCGTACGTGTGGGGCAGCGATCTTGATGGCTGCGAAGACGTGGCGCGGAGTCCAGACACGTGTGGCGTGGCGGAGAGCGCCGGTGCGCAGGGCGTGGGTGGCGCGCAGCAGCACCTTCTTGAGCACAGCGAGCGTGCTGCGTTGGGGAGCACGGGCGGCTGACGAGTAGCATCGGTGCGAGACGGCGCGCATGTGTGCGGGGTTGTAGAGGAGCGCGATGCGGGATGTCGGTGTGGGGCGCGCGTTGAGCGCGGTGGATGGACGCGGTCGTCGCGTGTGCGCTGCCGAGCGCGTCACGGCGCGCGCCCGTCCAGGTGAAGGCCGTAGCAGCATGGTTGATTGCCGCCAAGAATCGAGATGGTGTCGAGATGGTGGGGCTGGGTCGAGTGCGGGGTGGCGAATCGGACTCAGCCAGGGTCCACCGCTGCACCGCCCTGCAGAGGACCCTTTGGAGCTCTCTCGCGCGAAAGCAATTTATCAATGTTAGACCGTCGTCCCTCCGCGCGCGAATCCCGAGCCTTCCCAGGTGTGGACTGAGCGCCGCTTTTTGAGAAGGTGTTGGTCTTGTCTCTCTCTCTCTGCTTCACGCGACCAACACGATTGCTAACATGTCGTCGGAAGCTGCCCCCTCGCTCGCTGGTGCCGCTGGTGCGGACGCCACATCCAACGTGCGCGACCTCAAGCCCGTCATCAAGAACGTCGACATGGCCGAGGACATGCAAGCTCAAACCATCGAGATCGCCTACGACGCGCTCGAAAAGTTCAGCGTCGAAAAGGACATGGCGGGCCACGTGAAGCGCACGCTCGACCAGAAGTTCGGTCCCACCTGGCACGCCGTCGTCGGCCAACGCTACGGATCGTACGTCACGCACGAGACCAAACACTTTATCTACTTTTGTACGTCTTGTCTCCCTAGATGATATGGCTTGTGGCTTGGCGACAAAGTACTGACTCTCGATTCGCGGCGCAAAACAGACCTGGGTCAGATGGCTTTCCTGCTCTGGAGGGCGTAGTGCACGCACAGACTGCAATTCCGAAACGCTTTCGAAAAGTTTCTCTTTCAGCCGCCAAGACGCGTTCGTGCCCACTGCAGGCTGCGCTGGATGGCCGCGACGATGCCGAGCGATGGCACGGTGTGCGGGGCTGTATCGCCCGCCGCGTTGGGGTTGCTGGGGCGGTCTTTGCGGTCGGCAGTGGCGGTGCCCCACCACGCGTCAAAGATGCCGGGTGTCGAGTCGGTCGCGCGCACCGGTCGGCCCCACATGTCGTACGTCACGGGCTCGGCGCGGTCGAGTGCGCGATCGAGCGTGTGCCCCGGCAGCCCGGATTTCTGCTGAAGTAGCTGCGATACTTCGCGCACGAGTCTCGGCACCGCACGCGCATACATGCGCGTCAGCTCGACATCGAGGTTCATGAGCCCTTTGCGTGCTGTAAACGGCGCCAGATGGTTGTGTCTTCGTACAAGGTCGTTGAGTCGATCCAGCTCGTGTGTGTGGTAGGCGCGTTCTCGTGCTTCCCATTCTGCATCCCTATAGCGCGTAGCCAACTCCACCAACGCCTTCTCCCCCCTCGTCCTTGCCTCTGCCTCCGCGCAAACGGGTTCGAGGCCCGAGGCGAGGTGGGAAGTGGTGATCATCCGACTCGCGCGCCTTACCCAACTATCCACACATCGCGCGCGCCAACTTTGAAGTTGGGCCTCGAGTTCGGTGTTGAGTTCGACCCAGGGTGGGGCGGCGCCTTGGCGTTTGACGATGCGGTTCATAAAGTACTCTTCGCGCGCCAGGAAGGGGTTCTTCTCGTCCATGTCGCGCTCGATCGGTCTGCCCCTCAGCTTATTGTGCCTGAACACGCCCGCTTCCTGAGCCGCCTTGATGCGTTTTTCCACAACACTGTCCCAGCCCTGTGCATGGCCTAGTTGCAACTGCAGGTCGCGCGTCACATCCGATACCTCATCCCCAACCCCCTCCGAAGAGGAGGATTTGGAGAGTTGGTAGTCGAGAACGCTTTCGCGCGCACGCACCAGTTTCCCTCGTCGCTCGGCCGACTTGAGCCCCTGACGTAGCTGCGTCATGGCTTTGGGGTCGTCGGTACGGATGGAGGCCGCCATACCTGCGGCACGAAGCTTGGTGCGCATCTCGGAGCTCATTCCCGTATCTATGGTGGAAGAGGAGGATTTGAGGAATTGGCCGTAGTAGACGCTCGGTTCGTGGGCCGCATTGCCCAAATGCGCTGGTCGGACGTACACCGCACGCCACGGCTTGGCATCCGGCGTCTTGGGAAGCTTCCGTCCGCCTTCGTACCCGCCTTCGGCTTCGACACCCAGGATGGAGCTCGTAGAGTCTTGTGACCGAACGGCTTGAGGCTCAGTGGAGGCCGGGCCGGGGGCCGAGGGCTGTTGAATGCCCTGTCGCATCTTTTCGTCGGCGGGATCTTTGGATTCGTCGCCACGGATGCGCAGCGGTTTGTACTTGTCCATCACCATCCGCAGCACGGTATCCTGCACACGCTCCTCTCCCGTCCACGCGGGATCGTTCGGATCCGGTCCCTGCGACTTTTTGGCCAGGGCACGGCGCTCTTCATCCTCGAGCTGCCGTGCGTCGTCCAGAAGCTTGTCGGCGCCCGTCAGGTCGTTGTGCGATTGCAGAGCGCGGGTGCTCGTGCCGATACGTCGAGCCTGCAGCCTGAGAGAAGAGCGCATAGCTGTGCGTGTACTCATCGTTGCTACGACTCCAGCAAACGACTCCCGACCCGAACGCAGGTGGATAGAATGGTCGTTCGCCACAACGATGAGGGAGAGTGGAGGCTGCACGCGAAATTGCCCGGCTGAGCCAAGACCACTCCTTCAGGGTCCAATTCAAGAATTCGCCGCGCCCAATCCACCATCCTTTCCCCTAACCGAAGGGCAATCTTCATCCTACTCCGAACTGCCGCCCTACACAAACTGGCTGCCGAGGTGGACGATTCCACCTTCCAGCACCATTTATGTCAGGACCAGAGAGGAATTCGGCAAAAAAAAGACGACACGAACAGGATTTGAACCTGTGCTCCCAGAGGGAATGGCATGTATTTGTTGAGCAGGATAATTTGCTCTAGAATGCGCATTGATTCTAGTGCCACGCGATAACCACTCCGCCATCGTGCCAGTTATGTTCACGTGACCGAATATTGCCTTAGTATGGCTTTGCCTTTGCGTCATCGAATCGCAATCGTTCACGCTTGCTCGGGCTCACACTGGTCATGGCTGGCGTGTTGGGGATTGTTCGTATTGCGGCAAGACATTGTTCTCGGGGGTCTATGGGGGTGTGGGTGGTTTGGACACCTGGATGGCGGGGATGGCGTCGTCGGCAGTGCGGCTGCTGACCGACTTGCGCAGACGCAGGCCCTTTTGGCTCTCGTGGGTGATGGCAGCAGCCTGGCTGACGAATTGGAACGCACTCGAGTCGGTGCTGGGCGCACGCGTGTAGCCCTTTACTCTGCGCTGCAAAATGCCCCCAACAGACTCGAGCTTGAGCGCCGAGGTGGATAGGACTGCGTCGACCTCCTGGTCTGGTACGGCGGGATCGAGCAGTGGCCGCATGACGTGCTTCCAGTTGCCCGACCACGTTGATCTTGGTCCTCGCCCAGTGTTGAGCTCGGGAGGCAGTCCGGGACTGTGTAGCAGTGTCATGCTCGGGTTCGGCGACATGGGTACTGCCGCTCCGACTCTCGGCTCCAGCAGTCCCGCCGGAGAAGGGGCGGTGGAAGCTTCGAATGGCTCCTGCATCCCAGTTCCTGTGGAGAGCCAGCTGGGTTGCGGATGGTGAGAGAGGAGCGACTCCCACTGGCGAGCGAGTCCCTCGGCATCGCGGAAGATAAGCCCGTTGGAACGGTCGCGCACGAGCTCGTCGAGACACGCAAAGTCGAGCGCGCACACGGGCAGCCCGCATCCGAGCATGTCAACCACCTTCATCGGCAGATCGAGACCCGAGCTGGAGGTGTGCAGCGATACGCCAATGTCCGCAGAACCCAAAAGCACAGGGTAGTCGGGCGTCTCGAGCCACGCCGTACGGATGCGCACCCACCGCCAGCGCTCCTGTGCCTCCAGCCGTGCGATTTCCGCAAGGTACCGCGCCCGAAGCTCGCCTTTGCCCGTCACGATGATGACTAGCTTCGGTAGGGTGGTTGCTGGCTCGTGCGGCAACGTCGCACTGCGCAGCGCACCCAGCGACGGTCGGCGCCGTTCTTTCGACGTCCGCACCGTCTCGCCGTCGGATGAAAAGGGCGCGGGGGAGGAGGGTGTGATGGGAGAGAGCGTGTTGTCGCCCGTACTGCTGCGCGAGTGTGCGGGTGAGCCACTTGTCGGCGAGGTTTCGGCGAGTGCGCGCGCGCGGAACTCGTACAGCCTCGCCGCACGCAGAAGCAGTCCAAAGTCCTCGTCGGCCGTCCAGGAGGTGCTGCTCACCACGAGCGCAGGCCGATCTGGGCGCCACTGCACGCTCGCCTCACCCGCTGCTCCATCGTCGCGCGTAAACGGCGTCGAGGCCGGTACGCTGTACTCGGGCACAAACCCGTCGCTCAATGGCGGCTGGAGCTGCGGAACGAGCTTTGCCATGAGGCGGTGTGTCTCTTGCACGGTCGCCCTGCGAAAGTGCGCCGGCGGTCGGTCGTGCAGTACGGCCTTGTGCCCGTGCAGCTTCCACTCGAGATCGAGGTGGTTGCGCATAGCGTGCGTCACGAACAGATGCGCATACGCCTTCCTCCCACTCCACCTCTCCAACCACTCGGCGAGCCTGACGAGCCGCGACTTGGCGCCGAGTCGAAGCGCCAGGATGGTGTACGCGAGGTTGTGCCAGTCGATGATCACGCGCGCGTTGACGAGCTTCGCGGCGACCTTGACGACGAGCAGTGTCGGGAGTGCGGGCGGTGTCTGGACAAGGATGACTTCGGGCGGCGGACGGACCTGCGTCGTGAGCTCCGTGAAGAGCGAGAGTGCCTGAAGAGCGAGCTTGAACGGCGCGACTGCGATGAATGCCGCGCGGGGGAGACGGGCGATCCAGGAGGGTGGGGTGCGCAGGTGGTGTTGGCGCACCGACGGGCGGCGTAGGGCGGGAGGCAGCGACGAACCGGGATAGCCGACGATGGCGACCTTCCAGCCTTCGTTGGCGAGCGACTCGACGTGCAGACACATGCGTGGACTGCGACCGATGTCGCCCAGCACAACGACGGCGGCCGAACGACCAAGACAGCCCGAGGAGGCCGGACGCGTGGAGGACGAGTGATAGGCTGCCACATAGATGCACAGTGCCAGTGCACCCACCAGCGGGATGAGGGCGAAGCAGAATGCAACCAGCACGACCCAGAGCAGCATCTTGGTGGGTGTCAGGCGTGCATCGTGGTGAGGGGCGGGATGGTGGAGGAGGATGAGGTGTTGGTCTCTGCACGCGCACCGCTCCAACAAATTTCGGAAGCCGGAGAGTCAGATCCAACACCGCGACACGAGTGATCCGCACGCACCTTCGCTCCATTCGCACCCTCATCATCCATAGCCCCTTGATCAATCGCCACAATGCGTATGGTAAGTCGTCTGCGCCTTCATCCCCGCTCGTACCTCCTCACTGACCTCACCTTCTTTTGATTCTTCGACAGCTTTCGGAACAAGAAGCCAACGAGATCGAGGTGACGTGGGAGGACCAACAATCGATCAATGCCTTTTCGCGCCTCAACTCGACCTACGCGGACATCGAGGAAGACCTGCGCATCAAGCGCGAAGAGCGCGAAGCCCTCGACGACCTCTCTATGGAACTCGAACTCGCCGATGAGGACGAAGTCGTGCTGTACCGCATCGCCGATACTTTCGTTTCGCTCCCCCACGCAGAAGCCCTCGAACGCCTCGAGGCCGACCAGAAACTAGCAGACGACCAAATCGACCAACTCGCACAGAGTCTAGACACCTACGACAATCAGATGAAACAGCTCAAGGTCAAACTCTACGCAAAGTTCGGCGACAACATCAGTATGTCCCACCTCCCCCTCATGCACGACCACAAAGATCAACCCCAGAACTAACCCTTAACCCCCATCACCCCCTTTTGCTCTTCCCAGACTTGGAGCGAGATTAAGTCATCTCCGACCCAACACCTTAGCATGTACTTGTACCCTATCACCCATCCCCAACTTCAGTCGCACCAACCACGACACGCGCGATGAAAGACCGTATGCATTGAGAATGTGCGCAGACAAGAAAACGAGCAACAAGAACGGGGAACGAGTGTAAAAGCGTGTAACTGGCGCCGACACTGAAAGGAATGTCCCAAAGCCACATCTGATGGCGTCAGAGAGGAGAAAAATGCAGATGCCGACGCCCGCTCAGGGGTTGGCGAGGTGAAGACCGCCAGCGCCATGTCCTGATGCAGGCGAGCCCGAGCGCTGGTCGTGCTGCTGCTGGTCGGCATAGTACGCCTGCTGCTGGTCGTGCTGCTGCGGCTGTTGCTGGCCGTGGTAGTACTGTGCGTGCTGCGGCGGCGACGATGCGGCGGGGTGGCCCTGGTAGTGCTGCGGGAATTGCTGCGGCGACTGCGCGCCCAGCGGCGGAGAAGTGTAGCCGCCGCCGTACTGGCTGCCGCCGTGGCCCTCCTGCGAGCCCTTGGCGTGTCCCGACTGCGATCCGCCGCCCGCCGACGCGGTTCGCGGCGCGCCGCCCACCTTGGTGGATCCGACCGAGAGGCTGTGCTGCAGGCCGGCGTTGGCGTGCGTCTGCGACTGGACGGGGCTCGTGTAGCCCGGAGCGGCGCCCCATGCCTCGGACGGGTAGGCCACCTGCGGCTGCCCCGCCCAGCCCTGGTGCGACTGCATGGCGTACTGCTGGTACTGCGGTCCGCCGTAGCCCTGCTGCTGCGCGTGGTAGTAGGCGTCGTAGCCGTCGTGCGCGTTGCCGTACTGGTCGTGCTGCGCATGCGAGTGCGCGTATGCACCTGCGCCTGCCGCACCTGCTGCACCTGCTGCGGCCCAGCCGGCGCCATTGTCGACGTTCTGGTAGTGGTAGGGCTGCTGTGCCATTTCGTGTTCCATGTCGTCCATCTGGATCTCGTTGACGTTGGCGACGGATCCGCCCATCTTGCCCTCGCCGCTGCCGCCGCTGCCGCCACCGGCGCCGCGACCGTAGACGGCCTCTGCGGACGACTCGTTGACGTGGTCGTTCTCCTGGCCAAAGGTGAGCCACTCGACCTCCTTTGCCTTTTTGGCGCGCTTGCGGAGTGGGAGCAGGATCAGCCAGACGAGGATGATGAGGCCTGCGACGCCGCCAGCGACGCCTCCGATGATGGCGCCGAGGTTGGGGCTGGAGCCGCTGGAGGAGCCGGAGCTCCTTCCGCTCGTGGCGGTTGGATTGGACGAGGTGCTTACGCCGGTGACGACGGCGCCATCGGTGCCTGTGCTTGTGTAGGTGACGGTGACGACGGGGATGGGGGTGGATGAGGCGGTGGAGGCCGAGGTGATGGATGCGATGGAAGACGAGGTGGTGGGAAGAGCCGAGGAGGTCGAGGGGATGGTGGACGAAGTGGTCGGGGCTGCCGAGGAGGAGGTGGAGGTGGTGATGGGGATCGAGGATGTAGTCGAGGTGGACGAGGGGGTGGAAGAGGTGGTGGTCGAGGAAGGCGTAGAGGAGGTGGTGGAGCTGGTGGTCAGCCTCGTGTCGCTGTTGGGGTTGGAAGCGTTGGCGGCGCCATTGGCAGGAGAGGCGGCGGAGCCGGTGGTGCCAGTGCCAGTGTCAGTGCCAGCGGAGGCGTTGTTGGATTGAGGCGAGCGCGGCACACCAGCGATTTGTTTCGGTGGTGTTGATGGCGGTGGCGATTCGGGGCCAGGAGCAGAAGCAGGAGCGGGTGGCGTGTCGTTGACGGGTGCGGCCATTGCGAGTGCCAAAACGAGAGTCGGCGACAAGGAAAAGGAGTGTGTATGAGACGAGACAAGACTCCAGAGTCAGTATGTCTGTCGGTAGCGTTGATGCTGTCGAGGGAGGGAAGACGGAGCGACGATGGAAGAGGGAGAGGGGATGGTGGGGACCGAGACCCAAGCGAAAGGGTGAACTGAGCTTACCTAGGAGACTGGCGCCTGTAGACGGCTGCGTTGGGCGATTGCGCGCCGCTGCGTTGTTGCGGCATGGATGCGTGCGTCCGAGCTCTGCTTTGATCTGAGAGAAAGAGATGGAGCGAGATGAAGCCGGGTGGGTGTCGGATGAAGGCGCGCGCGCTTGATGCTACCCTACGCAAGATAGGGTTTGCAAGGTGGGTCGGGAATGCGCGACGCAACGAATCACGGCTCTTTTGCTTCTTTGCTGGCGACGCACGGTGAAGCCGATGGGCGGAGATGCGTGCGTGGCAGAAATGCGTGGATCGGATGACGATGGCCAGCGTGATTGTAAAAGGGAGGTGATGGTGAGCTTGCAACGTCGTGGCGGCGGCGGCGGCGGCGGCGGCTGCAGCTGCAGGTGGTGATGATGCTGATGCTGCGCTTCGGACACGCCGTGCCGCCAAATGCGTGGCTGCGATGCCACTGGGACTGATTTCGGCAGAGCCTACCGTTGCCAAATGCCAAAGTTTCGCGGAAAAAATGGAAGCGCTGCTAATCAATCGCTCAAAAGCACACGCACCCGCACGCTTACTCACACGCACACACAGGGGGATCAAGCAGGAGGGCCAGGGCGTGGACTCGGTCGGCAAAACAAAGCTCGCCTTTCCAACACACATGAGCCTGCACAGCCCAGCCGACCGTCCCGCCACGCGCAAGTCCGAGGCCTCTCCTCGCGCAATTTCGCCCCCCCTTTTTTTTCTCGCTGCTGCTAACTTACTGGGCTCCCCGTCCACATGCACGGCTGCAGCTTCGACATACGCACACGAGGCTCTCCGGCTCTCCCACCCACCGAAATAGGGGGCATTCCATCGCGGCACTCTGCCTTGCACGGCTCAATCTTGCCCGCCAAAGTGATCCATTTGTGATTGCAACGCCCTTTTGCTGCGCATGCCAGATCGATAGTAGGCCCCGCGGCTCACGCACAAATGGGCATCGGACGTCTTACCGGGACAGCAACACATGCTCGCAACCTTCACAGCGACGGACGGATGGGCACTTGCCCGACAGCTGAAAGGTATCGAAGAGCAAGGGAGTCGAGCCGGCGAGGCGGTGCTGCAGCGGCTCCATGTGACGATGTGATGTGCAAGCGAGGCCCGGCACCGCCCCCTCTTCGACGCGCGTGCGTGCCAAGCGAAGCCTACCGCAGCGCCAGAGCTTCACGTGCCTTTCTGGGGGCGCGAGGTTTTTCTTCGTGTGGACCCTTGTTGGTTTCGCGGTGCTGAATCTCCGATCTGCTGCCTCTTCGAAACCCAAATCGGCAGCTCGTCACCAGCTCCGAATTTGACGCAATCGGCTGCGGGGGCGCAGCACAACATTTCTTAGAGCTCGATTCCAGGACACGGCCCAACGATCACGTCTTGCCAACCCCACCTCGAGCTTGCTGGCATGAAACTCAAACTCTTCGTCCACCCGGCACGCATACAGCCCGGAGCTAAGCGTGGCTATGGTGCGTCGGGCTGCCAAACGTGCGGGGTGGTGCACTGAAAGAAGAGTTAGGATGAGGTTGAAGTGCTACCATCATCGCTCTGCTCCATCGTGACAATGAGCTCGTATACCGACCAAGAGTATGCGTCCGCGTCGACGGCGCCGCACAATGTGGGTGCGGTGGCAGGGACGACGCGCAAGCGCATGCACTCGGTGCTGCGCAAGTCGCACTTCGTGCTGGAGCCTTCGACGGTTGCTGCGCACGTGTTCGATGCAGTCCCGCGCAATGCGTCGTTCGACACGCTGCGACCCATCCTCGCGCGTCTCCCACCTGCTCTCCAGCCACAACAGCCTGAGGATGGTGGCGAGGAGGAGGGGGAGGGGTATGGTGGTGATCACTCGGTCATGTACACGCGGTCTCGACTGGCGTCACTCGACGACGCGAGTGTCGAGCTCTGGCGAGCGCTGCATTCGTTCCGACCGCTCACACAGGACTATGCGTCCGGATATGCCGTCTCACCTCCCCACCCCATCTCGCCCACGGCGAGCGCATCCGAATGCCCCGTGTTTGCATCGGCAAGTGCAGCATCACTAGCCCGCTTGGAGGCAGCGTTCAACTGGTCGAACCTCACGCTGCGGACCGAGGTGGAGCGCGTGTGGTATGGTGTGCTCTTCCTGAGCCTGCGCAAACGCGGCTCGGAGTCGGTCTCGTTCTACGAGGCGGATAGACAGGCGCACGAGGAAGCCACGCGATCCGGAGGCCTCATCATGTACTGGTACGGAGCACCCCACCCCACCACGGGCGCCAACCTGGCAACGTGCATATGGACGTCGCGCACCGCCGCTCTCGCCGCTTCCCGCCTACCCCTCCACAAGGCTGCTGCCATCTACGCCGCCCCAGCCTACGAGCGATACGACCTCGTGCGATACAAGCTCACCAAACGCGCCGGCGATCCACACCTTCACCTCTCAACTTGGACGCGTGCTGACGACCAAGCCGAACGCGATTAGAAATACAACCTTTGTTCGCTTGATTACTTGATCTGCGAGGCGTCGCCGCGTAGTGAGAGGTAGGCATTGTCGACGCCCGGTCCGAACTGTTTGATGATCTCGTACACCTCTACCGAGTGGTAGCGGAGTGTCGACTTGGGATCCGTGTACGGTGCCACCAACCCTGTGACGTCGCAGTACTTTTTCGCCGGTCGTAGACTCGGTGGTGCCTCGACGGACGAATACGTAGGCACCTCCCTCTTGCTCTCCTCCTCCTCCTCTTCCTCCTCCTTGTGTGTATCCTCTTGTTCTACTTCGGGTGTTGGTTCGCTTTCCGGTTCGGTCTTTGCCGCCCTTTCGCGCTCCTCTCTCCTAGCCACCGCCTGCAGAGCAGCACCGACCAATCTCTTGTTTTGGACATCCTTCTTCTTGCGCTGTTTGAACTTGGCCCCGGCTGCACGCATGGCGGCTTCGCGCTCGCTCTGCAGCATCTGTTTGAGGCTCTTGTTGCGCCGCGCGAGGTTGCTCGACATCTTGGCCATGCGCGCGCTGAATTCGGCCGACTTGAAGGTGCGTGGTGCATTGTGGAACGACAGCGTCTCGGCAAGCGATGCTGGCGCCGGTGTGGCGGATGTGGATGCCGCAGCTGAAGCTGCTCCCGAGGAGCGCGATTTAAACGCCGCCATCGTGAGAGAGTGTGGTGATGGTGGTGGGAGGAGTGCGACAGACGGCCAAATGCCAACGAGGGCGATTGCCAATGCGCGAGGGGTGGCCCGAGATCCGAGAAATGGAAAGCCTGTCAGGGTCCAGAAAAAAATCGACCAATTAAAAAATAATAAAAACACGCTCGGCTTCGGTAATGCATGAGGGGCGCGCGGAGTTGAACAGGCGGCAGCGAGGCCCAAAACATGACCCTCGTCCAACCGCATCAACACGACTCGCCTCGCACCGAGCACACTACAGTATGCTAGTGCATCGACTCGCCGAACAGCCCGACTGAGCAGGGCACTTCAATGTGAAAGAACGTGCTGCTTCTTCTCGAGTCGGAGTCGCGGGTTGGCCGCCTGTGTTGCGGTTCGAGACCACCTCGGCTGTCCATTCCCCGTAACCCCTGATTCGTTCCGAGCCGTCTAGCTGCCTACATTCGCGGTCGCCTCGAGCTTTGCTACCACCATCTCTCCTACGCACATACACACGATGAGGCTGCCCTTTCTCCACCGCTCCACCCCTCCTTCCGACGAAAAGCCCTCGGATCCGGTCATAGCTGTCGCGGAGGGGCACGATTCGATCCGGTTGCATGTGCACAACCGTACGCGCACCGACTTTCTCGCGCACTCGGTGTTCGGTGCGCTCCATACGGCGCCTGCCACGCAGCGAGTGGTGTCGTCCAGTCTGCCTGCGTCGCCGAACCCGGACAGTGGGGGGTTTAGTGTGCGCAGTACGCCGTTAAGGCTAGGGGCGGGTGGGCAGGTGCAAGTACCGCCCGTGAGGATTCAGCCGCAAACCGCCGCTGCCACGGGAGGATATACGGTCAGCCTAACGCTCAGCCCACGCAACACCCCCGCGTACACAGCTACGCTTACGGCACCTGCACCGACGCTGCCAGCAGAGGGCAAGAGCGGATGGAAACCCCTGCCACTATCATCTTCAGCGAGTGGAGGGTTGGGAAGCAAGGGGGAGGAGGTGTATGCGTTGCAATCGAGCGATGCAGCGACGAATACGGTGCACGTTCTGCTGCTTCCAAAGATCGATATGGCCGCGTGGATGGCAACGCTACCGGATGGGGATTTGGTGTCGGCCCTGTGTGTGCCCGGCACGCACGAGAGCTGTGCACTCTACGGATGGCCCATCTCGGCATGCCAGGACTCGGCGGCATCGATAGGATACCAGCTCTCGCGCGGGGTGCGGTTTCTCGACATCCGTCTGGCGCTCAAAGGCAACCCCGGTGCGCAGGCGCTATATGCCTACCACGGCGTAACCGACCAAAAGATCGAATTCTCCGCCATCCTTACGCAGGTCTACACGTTCCTCTCAACCTCCCCACGCGAGACGGTGCTGATGTCGGTGAAGCAAGAGAACAATATGGCCGGGTTCTTGGATGCGGTGTTTGGGTATATCAACAAGAACCCCGCGGCGTGGTATTTGGGAACGGGCATTCCGAGGCTGGGCGATGTGAGAGGGAAAGTTGTGTTGGTCTCAAGGTTTGGGTCTTCGAATCAGCAGCCGGGGGGGATTCATCCACCCATTTGGCCAGACTCGTCTCCCACTGCTTTCAGCTACACACTGCCCGACGGTAGGACAGTCGTGACGCAGGATTGGTATAATATCGGATCACTCTCTGCCATCCCCACCAAACTCGGCCTCATCACAGCACTCCTCACCCAAACAGGTGCCAACACCGATGTGTTGGGGTTGAACTTTACGAATGGAGCGAGCTTTCCCATGGCCCTCCCGCCTTGGGTGGCCAAAGGATCGGGCGACCAGTCGGCACAAACGGCGGGCTGGATGTCGACACGCGGTGTAAATGCTTTGCTCGTCGATATGTTGGCGGGTAAACTCGCCAACCCACAAGGCAAAAGGGCGGGGCTGATGAACATCTTTGCCCTCGACTTTTTCGACCAGCCCGGTCTCCCCGCCGACCTGGCCACACTCATTGTGCAAGCCAACTTTATCTAAGCCCAATTCCATTGGTTCATGGTGGTATCTAGTGTGCAAGGAGTGCAAAGGGATCCGCCCTCTCCGTACCGGGACTGGGGCTGAGTGGGATCGCCGTACCGTTGCCCAGATCCAGCAGCAGCACGGAGCAAAACTGCGCATGCAGATCGTCGCCCTCTTCCTTGGGGGGCGAGATGTGCACGTCGGTGGGGAAGCTGCGTACGGCACTGCTGGGTGTTTCGGGCGCAAAGTGGCTCGACATGGGGCTAGCCGTCAACTCGGCGGATACAAGGCGTGGTGTGGGGACGGTTTCGCTGAGTGCGTCGTCGGCATCACCGGGTGCACCGACGTCGTAGCCAGCGGGAGGACGTGGGTGCGAGTACGAGGTGCGTCGTCGGGCGCGCGACATCTCGTACGACGTCTCGCTCGTCCCAAACGTGCGTGGCGAGCGAGGCGACCGAGGCAGCCGTGGCGACAGCCGAACCGAGGCAGGCGAACCGGGGACCTCATCGACAATGGGAAGCGAGCTCGCGTCGAAGTACGCCGTAGCCCTTCGGGGAGTCTCGTCCGCGCTGGGAAGGGTGAAGTTGGGCGAGGTGGGGCTGTGGTCGGTACATGCGAGCGAGGCACGTTGGTGGGAGGACGGCGAGGTGAGCGGGGCGTCGGGACGAAAGGGCGATTCGAGATTCCACTGGGGCTGCGACCAGGTGTGTGTGGGCGTGTGATCGCTATGACCGTGCGAGGCGCCTTGTTCCGAAACGGGCGTAAGCACCGCAGGCGACACTGCCGGTGAGAGCACCGGATCCAACGAGCCGCTTTCGATCCTCTGCATCCCGCTCGACTCGGCATGAATGGCTGCAAACGGATCCGCAATCACCAGTGCCGGTGCGGGCGAGAGCTCGGGCAACCTCGCCAGCCGTGGTGAAGTCGCACCCCAATCGGGTAGGTTCCACACAAACGCGCCGCGCCCCGCGTCGCCATGCGAGGGCGCGGACGCGCTGGTGCTGCTGTTGGCACTGCGTCTTGCCTTACCCGCACTCTGCTCGACCGCCTGCACGTCGGACGTATACAGCGCGATCTCCTCCGTGAGCGACAGCGATACTACCGACGCTGCATCTCCGCACTTGCGCTCGTGATACCGCATCTGCTCATCTTCTTCATCGAGACCCAGTGCACCGCGCATCGCCGCGCCCGAGAGACTCTTGCGGGCGCCGAAATGCGAATGGCTCGGCGACGTGGCTTGCGTCGAGATGCTGCCTTTGCGACCGTCGTGCGTCCACTGGTGCGAACCGTACAGCCACGTATCGCGAATCGCCATCGCTGCAGTCACCCCGTTGGCCGATGGCAAACCAGCCGCTTCGAGCGCGTGCGATCGGTGCGAAGGGGCAAGCTCGTCCGAATCGCGTTCGCCGCGACAGACGATGCTGAGGCTACGCCGGCGTTCCGAATCCTCCGCGCTGTGGAGCGACGACGATAGACGGTGCTCGTCGATGCGCGGTGCACCGAGGTTGGCCGTCGAGCCGCGACGACCGGATGCGACGGGCTGGAGCACGCGCGTGAGCGCCGAACTCTTGCGCCTCCCCGAAGCGAACGTAGTCGGCGCGACAACTGGCGAGGCAGCTGCATTCTGGCCCTGCGCCGAGCCCCGGCGCGCCTTCCACGCCTTGAAGATCGCCGAGGGTCGGCGGGTGTGTTGTGCGGGTGCGGGAGACGCCGCCAGCTGAGCGGGTCGACTGCTCCCGCTGGAACTGGCAGCATCCGAGCTGGTATAGCCTGGCTCGTCGTGACTCAAGCGTACGGCTGAGGAGGCAGCATTGGAGTTCATCCCAACGCCGTGCAGCAGCGTCGAGATGATCGTGGCCGCCGATGGTCGCCGCGAGCTCGGGAGCGAGTCGGGCGCGTGGTAGGCGTCATCGTCCACGCTGAACGACGCCCTGCCGAACGGGTTGATCCACGAGGTGGATGCCGAGGGCTGCAGACCCGCAAGCGCGTGATGGCTGCTGCTCGGCCCCACCTCGGATTCCTCGCCGTGAGCGAGAGACTTGCGTCTGCGCGAGCCGGGAATGAGCGACGGGTTCATCTTGGGCGAGAAGGGCATGGCTGCGTCTGAGGCTCAGCTCGCCGAAAAGAGAGAAGATGGTGGGTTGTTGTGGCGATTAGCTAGCCCGAAAGCTCGGCGGACGTTGTCGAGATGGTGGCTGGGTGGAAAGGATGGCAATGTGATGGTGATGAGGACGAGGTAAAGTACGAGCTGCGGGAGAGAGAGAGGTGTGGGATCTGCACGAGCAGCTCGCTTGTAGGCTGACAGGCGTAAGCGAGTGTCACGAGGACGGGCGTAATGGCAGGCGGCTGTTTGTGCGCTGGGTGCCGCCGACGGAGATAGCGCGGGACAATGACGAGCTGGGGACCCCAGGGTGCGGGTATAGTGTAGCCGATGGAAGCAGCGTGAGCAAGTGTCTCGCGTGGACCGAGCTAGGACGGATGCGTACGATGGCGCGCGAGCCACTTGCTTCCGCGGCTGTACCGAGCTGTGAGGCGGCTCAAGCGCGCGGGAGTACCAAGGCTAGATGGTGCGGATGTGCAGCTCGTGCAGCTTGTGCATGTGCATACGCCACACCAGGATGGCGCAGCAAGGTATTGAACGGGGGTTTAGGAGGGAGAGATGGGGGAGCGGAAGCAAGAAGGCGTTGGCGACGATGCCGGATGTAGACAAGATGTCGTTGGGGCGGAGGCTACATTGCTTTTACACAGTGGAGGCTTGGACGAGGAGGAGCAAGCAGCAGGAAGCAGGAAGCGGCGATCGCTGGGAAGCGGTGTGCGGGCGGGCGGGTACCAAAAGAAGCGCCTGTCTCGGCTGGAGCGTAAGCTAGGTTGTTGTGCAGCCGTGAACCCACGCCATCTTGAGCCAAGGGCAGATGCAGCGTCCGATGCGGGGCCGTGGTGATGACGGTTGCGGCAGGAGCATGATTGGGGAGCCACACGCACTTCTCTCACGCCGGGCGTGCGAATGGTGTTGAATCGGGTCGGAGCATGAAATCGAGCTCAGCACCCAAAGAAGAGGAGGAACAGCAGGCGCAGAGGAGGCGGCTTCCAAACTGCTTGGGCAGAGGCGTCGTTGTGGGCGCAAATAGGCAGTCTTTCTTTTTCAGAGTGGCCGCTTTGAGCCGCTCTCTCGCCCGTCGGCGCTCGTGGAAAGGGCAGAAGTGAGAGTCAAGTGATTCAGGAACCAATTGGGCTCGAATTCAGGCACACACACACACGCACGCACGCGCGAGCGCGCTAAATTCGATCCAATTCGGCGCTCCACCGGGCTGTGGGAAACCTCGAAATCTCGGCGAGGCGCGATCAACTCCCACGCTACACCATCGCCATCATCAGCCTCTCTTTGCCTCTTCCTCATACCAGCCCTCACCATCAGACTTTTCTCTGTGGTATTGAAGCTCGCACTTGCATTGGGAAGCGAAGGAAGTGCGGTGGTGGAAGTAGTGTCGGCGCATGAATTGGGGCGCTTGGTGTGGGTTTTTGGAGGTGGGCTTCGGAGAATGAATTTGCCAAATCCAGTTTTCCCGTCCGGTGTCTCTGCTGGCGCTTCTGAGATTTTGGGGCCCGTCGGATGCAGGCCTTTCCAAGACAACGCTGGGCCCACTTCTCTCGGTTGCGGATGCGGCCTTGGCTTTCCAAAACGACGCACGACGACGCTCGGCCTTCGCTGGTCCCCTTGCCTCGGTGCAACGCGGCCGCATCGGTGGAGCAGAACCTCGATCGAATCAACGCAACGCTAAGCGACCTGTCGCTCGGATCTCGCTTAGCCGCGCATCAACAGCCACATGTCCAAGCCGCCTTCCATCGCTGCCTTCCGCCCCATCCTCTCTCGGCCACACATCAGACGTGCGAACAATATAACATCGTGGCATCCCACCGCTAACTCGTCCCAATTCAAGTTCATCCACATCCACACCAAGCGATGTGTGTGTGTGTGTGAGAGAGAGAGAGAGAGAGCGATTGGATTTTGGTTTAGGCCAGTTTGGATTTTTTTCAAGCTCCTCTCGAAAGAGCAAAGGTGGAGGAGCAGTTGCCGTAGAAGCGCGCACGCGTTTCGCGGTAGATCGTGTTGATCCGACCATCCTTGGGTCGGATCGACGTCGGATCGGCCTCAGGTCTTGGCAGTGGAGCGGAACCATCGTATGGCCGGTCAACTCGCCACGCAGGCTGCAGTCCAAGCGTCATGATGCTCGGCGTGCGGTGGGAGGAGAATCGTCATTGTGCATCGCCTTGGCCGAACGCGACGCGTAGACCCTGAATTCGCTTCCACCCGGCTTGTCGGACACTAACTTAGTGGATGGGATGCTTGTCTATCCCCAGAAGCAGTCAGCCATAACTCTCGCACGAAGAGAAACAAAGGGGTTTACGCACTGAGGAAGTCTTCAAGCTCCGAGATCAGCGCAGGTACCTTGGCCTATAAACCAGCGTGTCAGCGGGGGGTTTCGTCAACATGGATCGTCGTGCTATGACTTACCGAACATTCCGTCTCGTCGCGTCCGACTGCACGAGCAACTACGTCCCACGCCAAGTCGTACTTGCGCGGAAACACTTCGTGGAACAACAGCATCATCTCCTACACCCACCGACACGTCAGTCATCTGTGTAGAAGTGCGGAAGTGGACTAGGGGGACACTCACTTCGCGAGTCCAGTGTCCAGTCTACAAACGCAAAGTGGTCAGCAAATGACCGCACCGAGACAATGAGGTTTTGGGTACGTACCTTTCTGGTGGGCTTGGAACGGCTGGCTTTCTTGGGGGAAGTCGTCTTGGGCGAGTTCGTGGATCCACCCACCGGCTCAGGCTGCTTAGCCCCGGCCTCGAGTGCAGGAGTCTCAGGCTGAGGGAAAGGCTCGCTGGCAGCTGGGGCGGGCTTTGGCTTTCGCTTGTACGTCTTCTCCGGCGTGACGGGCGTGGCCGCGGCCGCGATGGCCTGGACGATGCGGTCGCCCATGTTGGCCGCCACATCGCTGGGTGCGGGAACGGTGAGCTGCGACAGCGTGCGCTTGCGCTTCCTAGGCATGCCTTCGGGCGACGGAGATGCGGGCGAAGACTTGGTCGGCAGACTGTCCTGGGAACTGGCAGGCGTGCTGGCACTCGTACCACCGCTGCTCGTGGTCGAAGTGCTGGGAGAGCTGAATGAGCTCGAGGGACGTTCGTTGCGAGGGGTAGCGGGTGCGGTCGATCCACCGCGACCACGGCCTCGACCGCGACCAGTGCCCCGACCCGGAATCGCAGTGGCCCGAACAGCCGCCTTGGACGTCTCGATTGGGACTGCCGGAGGTGGGGGCGTCTCGACGAGGGGGGCCGCCGCGCGTGGAGTAGAAGGCGGGACCTCTTCGTCCTCCGAGTCCGAATTTATCTCGACAGGCGAGGTAGCTTCCTGAGTGGTGCGAACCTCGTCCTCGTTGCTGCTGGTGTCCTCGTCACTCTCGTCGTCCTGGTCGGATTCCTCTCGCGAGGGAGGCGCAGTGGGACACGTGGCCATCGGCTGCTCGTCGTCCGACGAGTGGTCCGAGTAGGCAAGATCCACGAGGTCCTCGATGTCGAATCCCTCCGACTCGTCGTCGCAGTACGAGCGCATCAGATCCTCCATATCGAAAATTCGCGCTGCTTGGATCTAGACTTGAAACGTCGAGTGGGAAGAACGTAAGAACGGTGCGGAACAGCGTTCTCATAAGTAGCCCTCTGACCCAGGGTTCGGGCCAAAGGTGCGGAACGACAAAGTGCGGAAAGGTCGTTCCGCAAATTCAACACAAAGCAAACACAAAACACGCATTAAGCTTTGCATCACATCCGCATCGCTCCGCCACGGCACGGAAAGGTTGTTCGCTCAATTGTGATTGCCAAAGTGATGGGTGAGTACGAGACGGGGGTGGGGAGGGTTAGAGGTCTTGGCCGTCGAGCCAGCGGTTGAGCATGGCAAGGGCGGCGTCGGGCTGGTCGTAGGGCACCATGTGGCCAGCCTCGTACACGGTAGCCCAGGTAAGACCTCCGCCACTCTGTGTTCGGCCCGCTTCCTTGCCATCCACAACCCATTCCTGCGCCAACGCAAACAAAGCCCAAGGTCAGGACATGCAGACGAAACGAATGAGAAAAGGGTTGTGCTTACGTAGTTCTTGGCGGATTGGAAGTGGGCGTTGGCGCTCCAGTCGAGCGTCTTGACCCACTCGTAGTTGCCGTTGTGGTTGCAGATCCAGTCAAGCGTTCCGACGTATACCAGCGCGCGCAGGCCTCGCTCAAGCAGAGCCGCAACGTTGTATCCGTTGTCATGAATCGAATCAAGCATCCTGTTGAAGCCATCACTGACGTCATCACTGCAGCTGGCAAACTTGCCGATCTGCTCTTTGGGTGCCGCACCCACAAGTTCGCGCACATCGTCACGGTCGAGGTACTTGCGAATATCATCCGTGACATCGTAGCAGAGGTTGGGTGAGAGACCGGATTTGCAATCGTCCTTAATGTTGTACGGGTTCTGTCCAGTGTAGAAGTAGGGTGCCTGGATCTCCTGAATGCACTTGTCCGTCCACATGTCGCAGGCGCTTGGGTTATATGCGTCGACGCAGTGCTCTGCTAGTAGCTTGCGACACTTGGGGACCCAGTTGGCCATACGTTTGCACGTGTCGATGCTGAGGATGGGCGCGACACCGCCACGGCGCGTGCACGTCATGTCGTAGTAGCCCGACATCTGCTTGCTAACGTCGGTGAGGCCGTTGCCGATCAGGACGCCCTTGAGGTTGATCAGTTCGTCGCGGCTGGGTTTCTTGCCCGCCTTGAGCGCCGCGCGCTCGATCTCGTGGTTGCGATCCGCCACTTCCGACGCAAAGATGGGGATGTAACGGCCACCGTACGACTCGCCAGCCATGTAAAAGTCGTTGGATCGGAAGCGGTCAAATGCCGAGAAGAAGACGCGCAGGAAGGCGTAGACGTCGCGAGCAGCCTCTTCGGTCGTGTACACCTTCTGGTCGGTCTTGGAGTAGGAGTAGCCGACACCGACGGGCTGGTCGATGAAAAACACGTTGGCGCGGTTGGTCCACGACTGCGGATGCCAGCGCGTGCCGTTGATCGGTGGGCCGGGCGAGAGCTTGCCTCCGTTCTCGGGGATGCGGCACGGACCAAGCTCCATAAACAGGCCGAGCGACGACGAGCAACCGGGTCCGCCGTTGGTCCAGAGGATCACGGGGTCCTTGGCTGGGTCCGAACGCGACTCGAAAAAGTAGAACCACAGCGACTTGCCGCCGTAGGCCGTGTCGATGTATCCGGACCACGACGTGACGGTCGGGTCGCAGAACGCGTCCGGGTCGACGTCGTGGCCCTTGAGCTCCGACACGGGCGGAGGCGCGTAGAGCTGCTTGATTCGCACCGCCACCGAGGGGAAGTCGCGATGCGTCAGCACCGTGAACTCGCCCTTCTGCGACGCGATGATCTGCTCGGCCTTGGCCGAACCGAACGCAGCCGTCGAGATGGCGTCCAGCGGAAGCTCGACGCGCGCAGGGCCGCCGAGACCCGACGACGACGTGAGCAGCGCATCCAGCTGCGCCTGTGCACTGCCCGCAGCAGCAGCGCGTGCATCGTCGGTCTCGAGGTAGCTGCCCGGGTGCGAGGGCGCGTAGCGAGAGTTGGTGCGAGCGCCAACGCCCATGTGGATCTGTCCGGCATCGATGCTGGCCGCCGACACGGTGGCAGCAAGCAGTGCGCCAAGGCACGAGAGGAATGCAAGCCCACGCATCTTTACTCTTTCTGAAAACGGCAGGTAAAGGCAGCGGTGGGATGGTGGAAGTGAGAGAGACAATGGCCAAAGCGAGAGAGGCCCAAGATAAGACGCTGGATTGGCTCAGCGAAAGAGAAGCAACGGAGCAGCATCGTCCGGCGATACCTCAAGCTCGCCCTGAATCGGGTGCGGTCCCACTTGCAGCGTTGCTGTCAGGGCGAGCCGAGCATGAGCATGCACGAGCCTCCTCGACCTCGTGAAGCGCAACCGCACCGGTCGTCGCACAAAGTCGTCACGCGCGTCAAACCTTTTTTTCCGCCCTTTCAGAGCGCCGTTTGGATTGCCGTGTAGAATGCCGGCCCCCGTGCTTGGCGGTCTAACAATCTCCAAGATTCGCCCCCGCCTCCACCTCTCGAGAGTTTTGTGGACCCTTCGTAGGCGAAAGGCTTTCTTCCGCAACACCATCTCCACACGCAGTCAGCACTCGTCACGACCACCGACACCATGTCGACGGGTCTCGCATCGCTCGCAGGATACGGCAGCGACTCTGACGATGAGGAATCGACGCCAGTGCTCCCGCCTGCATCCGCCGCTTCTTCTTCGCGCCTCACTTCGCTGCTTCCTCCACCAAAGTCGACTTCGCTCGCCGCTAAGCTTCCCGCGCCCTCCAGTGCAGCCGGCAACCCGAGATCCAGCGGAAGCTCGCTGTCCTTGCCGCCGCCCTCCGCTTCTTCGTCGACAGCGAAGCGCAAGGTCATCAAGGTTGGCTCGCTCGCTTCGCTCAACGACGGCGATGACGATGGCGAACCGGACATCGTTGCCTCGGGTGCCAAGAAGCCTCGACTTGGAATGGCCGCGTCGGGCTCAGCTTCGTCCAAGCATTCGCTGTTTGGCATGCTGCCAGCTCCCAAGCGCAGGGACGACGAGGTGCTCGCAGAGAGGAAGAAGGAGGCGCAACAGAGGAAGGCGGATAAGCTTGCGCAAGAGTCCGAGGCAGCGCCCATCGCTGCGGTGCCGATTCAGGTGCAAGAGGACTCTGTTCGAAGTCCGTCGCCAGGAGCGATGATGCCGCAAGTCGTAGAGGAGTCGGTGCAGGATTCGGACAGCAAACCCAAGGGCAAGAACAATGATGCGTTCCGAGCCATGCTTGGGCTGAAGCCGGCCGCCAAGCCGCCATCCACAAAGCCCACGCAAGAGCCAGCGCGGTCCAAACCTGTCACAGGCATCCAGCTACCACCACCACAGCCGGAGCAGCCCAGTACAACGCCAGATCCTGGCATCTCGGTTGCAAAGGTCGAGGCTGCGCCGCTCGACTTTTTTTCGCTCGAGGCCAAGCCTTCTACGCGCTCGTCGGCGATGCAATCCGGAGCCTCGTTCACGATCTCTGCCGCACCCAGCATCGACCAGCCGTTTGAGCCGGAGGAGCCGGAGGAACGCGCGGCGGAAGCCCCGCTGGACGAATATCCAGGATGGCAGCTCGACGCCGATGGGTCGTGGGTGCCTGTCACGCCCGAGGCACATGCTCAGCTGGCTGCATACGAGCAGTCGCTTGCACCGGCGCCCACAGCCACCTCCAAAGGCGCGGCCAATCTCGACGGCACGCGCGATCTGCTTGCTGCGGGCCTTACTCCTGACGACATCCGCACATTCGACGCATCGGCGGCTGCCAGGGACGCGTATTCCCGTGGCGGGGACGACGACACGGACGCCGACAAGTACGCGGCAGCCGCAGAGTTCGCAGCGGGTAACCGAGATGCGATGGCACAGAGGAAGCCAGGTATGCTCAAGGGGCTCAAGAGGGGTCAGCTCAGCAGTCTTATCAGTCTGGCCGACGAGAACAGGAGCAAGGCCGAGGAGAAGTGGAAGAGAGGCAGAGATGCCAGGGCGAGAAGGGCGAATCAGTACGGGTTCTAGGTCATCGATCCAATGCAAAGCTGCGCTGTCAAGCCAATGTGCAACGCTGTGTGTGTTGCTGGGGAGTGTGAGAAGTGTAAGGAGTGGGAAGCTGAAGTGAGGATGGGTCGTACGAGCTGAAAGGGATCGTCCGCGATCTAACAATCTGGACTTTTTTGGAAGATGCGTGCACAAGCCAGCGGCTCTTCGGAGCTTTGTGCTTGCCGTCCACTCGTTCGAATCTTGCTCATGACCCACCTTCTCATAGACCATCACTCTCTACACTTGCGCGCGCAGACGCCAGCTGTTCTGGCCGATACCCTTCCGCCTTCACCTATCTCACTGGTCGCATGTCACGATAAAACAACTATCCAAATCATCTGCTACATCGTCGCAGGGCTAGAGGGTGGTTGTAGGTCGCACCGCGGCGCCTGCCAGCAGTCATGAACGCCTTCCCGCCAGAGCTGCTCCACCATCACTTTGCGTGTATGGTGGTTGCAGGTCTTACGCCGCCTGCAAAACCAGCTTCAGCACCAGCCGCCGCGTCAAGTGCGCCGTCCGCGTCAGATGCTTCGCTGTCGGCGGATCCAGCAGCGCCGTCGCCCCCTGGACCAGCAACAGCCACTTCGGCGTCCTCGCACGCTCCCGCGGATCATCCAACTGCAGCATTCCCCGAGCTTACCAAGGCACTGCACGATATCCTTGCTTCGAGGGCACGTAACACCGTGTGGGACCCTTCGCGCGGGCGGGCGGCGGTATTCCACACGGTCTTTGCCGACCATGCGGTGCGGTTGCCACCGCTCAAAACCAAGCCGTCTGCACGCCATGTGCCACCAATCGCGTCCATCACGGCTGGCTCATCCGGCTCGGCGCCGTCCGAGTCGGCCTCGGCTGCATTCGCTGCGCTGCCGCCACGCTCGCCGCTCTCGCCGCTGCATCCCAACTCGCCGCAGTTTCCAGACGGACTGATCGCGCCCGTCTGGGTGCGCAAACATCGAGAACTCGTCCCGTCCGTATTCGTATCGCTCCACTGCCTTCCGCTCTCTACGGCACCATCGCCTCCAACGCCCGAAGAGCTCAGGAGCGCCGACGAGGAGCTCATCAGGCTCATCTCGGAGCGCAGACGCAGCCTCGCCGAACGCGGCATCAAGCTCACCATCGTGCTGCTTACGCACAAGCACATGCTCGACGATGCACAGCTCGAGGCGCGCCTCAGCTTCATCCGGCGCAGCAGCGGGCTCGACTCGCGCGCCAGCCTCTTCGTGCTCACGCCCGTCAGCAGGCCCGAGCTGGGCGAGTTTGTATCCAGCCTTCACGGCGCACTCTTTGAGCCGGCCGCCGACTACTACCGCGAGCACGCGCGCAGGGTCAAGCGCAAACGCACGCGCTACCCACCTCCGCCTTCGGTGCTGCAGCCGATCGTCACGGCGCTCGGGACACTCGCTCCCGCGGCGGGTGCGGGCGCAAAGGCGGTCTCGATGGGCGATGTGGCGTGGCTTAGCCGCGAGGGGTGGATCGTGCGCAGCGAGTACAAGCTCGGCGTGTTTGCCGAGTTGGCGGGCGACATGCACGAGGCGGGGCTGCGATACCGCGAGGCGTACGATCTGCTGTGTTGCTCGCCCACGTGCCTGTTGGGGAGTACGCTTATGCTTCCGCCGCGCACGAAGCGGTGGGCGGAAGCAAAGGTGCTGGCAGATACGCTGTGCGTGCGCATATGCAAGCTCGCACTGTATGCCGACGACGCCGAGGGCGCAGCGGCGTACTTTCGACGTCATCTGGCGCGGTTCACCGATCTGAGCACGGGTTGGGGGATTGGCGCCATGACGTTCGAGTACTGGTCGTGGCTGGGGAAGCAGTACCGCATGTTTGGCGAGCTCGTCGAGCATGCTACGAGGCAGGTGGCGGGTGCACCACTGCCTGCGTTTCAGCTCCCGGCACATGCACCGCCGCTGCCGTCGAGGCTGCTGCATCCCGATGCGCTGCCTGCATTCGCAGACGGTAGGGGCGGCGTCAATCCCCCGCCGGGCATGCTGCTGCCGAATCAAAACGCAGTGGCGGTCGCAGTCACCCCGTACGCAACGCTCCAGGGCGCAGGCGCATACTTCTATCTCGCGGCGCTGTGTACGCTCGAGCGCCGTGCGCGTTTTGTGCGGGCGGTGGCAAGCGCAGGCGGAGCGGAGGAGGAGGAGACGAGCCCGCTGGCGCACGAGCGAAAGGTCGACCATACCGCACAGATCACCGAGACGCTCACCAAGGCGTACGATGCGTTCAAGCGCGCGCGCCAGCACCGGGCTGCGCTGTTGGTGGCCGCGCGCATCGCTACCACCTACCACGACGGCGCACAGCACACCATGGCGCTCAAGTTCCTCGAGCGCATCCTGCGCAGCTACACCAAGGATGACGTGCACGACGTGCGCGCCGCGCTCGTCGAGATCGCCGCAGATGCCGCTGTAGCTGCGGGTGATTCAACCGCTGCACTCAAGATGCTCATCGAGATGCTCGACCCAAGACTGCCGATCGAGCACGAGAGAAAGAAGGCGGAAGTGCAGGCGCTCAAGACGCTCGTGCTGCAGAGCAACGATGCACAGGACCCCGTCGGCGATGGAGGCGATGACGAGCCCGAGGGGAGAGGGAATGTTGCGGTTGCGCCGGGAATGTGGAGTGTGGAGGCAGTGCTGCCTGTAGCCGAGGTGGATGTGGGCACGAGCATGGCATTCCAGGTGGTGGTGCGCAATGTGGCGGCGTTCGATGTGGCAGAGGTGGTGGGGGTCGACAGCATCGCCGTGCATGTGCGCAGCGGCGACGACGCGCGCGAGACCGTGATTCGTGCCACCTCCAGCGGCGGTTCTGCGCATGCTGGCGAGCCGATCGTAGTCGACGTGGGCGCAATCGATGCCAGCGTCGACGCGCACGCAGCACAGGCGCCGCTCAATGCAGCCCTGACTCCCGGCGGCACCATCGTACTCCAAGGCACGATCAAGCCGGACGCATCCGGACCCGTTCGCATCGACCGCATCATCCTCTGTGCGCACACTCTCACCACATCGCGCCGCGTGCACCTCGAAGCTGAGCTTGCGCTCGAAGAAGTCGGCAAGGTGGGTGGCGGGCTGTGCGAGGGCCGATGGATGCTGCCGTCGGGTCGGAGTGTAGTCGTGACGCAGCGCGCCGATCCACGCGTGGCGCACGTGCGGCCGCAGCGATTCGACGTGTCTCTCGGCGTGACGAGCACCGAGGTGGGGTATGTTGACGAGCGGATCGCGGTGCGCATTGCGGTGGGCAACAACGAGCGCACCCCGCTGGTGGCGTGGATCGATGCGACGTTGCAACCGAGCTACGACGGCGCGCACGATACGCTTTGGTGCGACATGCCGCACGCTTCGGCGACTCAGCAGTCGGTCAAGGCGATCGAGGTGGGCAGCGTGCCAGCTGGCGAGAGCCGCGAGGTGGTATTGTGGTTGACGCCAGCTCAGGCGGCGGGCGTGCGCACCGTGGATGTGGCGCTGCGTGTGGCCCGGCAGCCGGTCGAGGGAGAGGTGGATGCGATCGAGGTGGCAGCGAGTGCGAGTGGCGTGGTGCCCGTCGTGGCGCTGTTCGACGCAAAGACTTGGACCAGGGGGGCGAAGCGGGGCCAGAAGAAAGGGCTGCTCGAGTGGGAGACCGAGGTGGAGGCGGCAGAAGAACGGTTAGTGGGGTTGGACATCGAGGTGGTGGGTGGAGCGGTTGAGGTGGTTGCAGTCGAGCTGGATGGCCAAGCTCAGCCTAGCGATGCTTTGGGAGAATGGACTGCGGGGGATCGATTCAGCTTTGCGCTGGCCTCCACCGCGGCTGCTGAGTGGCGTGTGCAATGGCGTCGGTCGGACACACTCAACACGACCTTGTTCCCCGTAGTCCCCGCAGCTGACGAGGATCTGAAGACGGGGATTACAGTCACGCTGGTGTATGCGCAGCGGCAGCGGGTGCATCGTGCCTTTGATGTGGATTTGGTGGTGGACAACCACCACGCTACACGATCGTATGCGCTCGCACTCTCGCTCGACACCGACGCGAATTTCACCGCGGCCGCAACCAGACACCTCACCCTACCGCACATTCTACCCCACCAAACCGTCACTGTGCATCTGGCTCGGCTGGTCCCGCAGGCGATCGGGCGTCTCTCGCTACCAAATCTGGCAATCGCTATTCTGGACCCAGCGAATCTGCAGGCGACGCTGGCGAGTCGCAACACCAACTCGCACCAAACGGCGATCGATGAACCTCGGGACGCCATCAATCTGGCCTACTTCACCGACAAGACGAGCTCTACACGCGTCGATCAGATGCCCCGCATCGTCGTCACACTCTAAAAGCAATGCTAGACGGCGATGAATTACAGCACGTGCAGGAGTGAACGAAGCGAAGCTTTGCGTGGAACCCGCGCGGTGGTGGTGGGAGGATCGGTTTCAAGCGCGGGGTTGGCGATGCGTGTGGTGAGTTGGGCAGGGCTGACGATGCGTGCGGTGCGCGACATGAAGAGCCCGCGCGATGGCAGAAGCTTCGGCAGGGAGGGAGGAGAGGTGGAGGAAGGGGCGTGGCGTTGGGGCTCGGTGGATGAGCGGACTAGTGCGTGTGTCTCGTGGTGCCGCACTACGCTGCTCGATCTCTCCCTAACCGGGGCGGGAGGAGAGGGCAGAGGCTTTGCGGGATCGGTGTGCGGGGTCGGCGATAGGCGTCGAGCCGGATTTGGTGAGCTCGATGCGGAAGCCGTCGGCGTACCAGCTCGATCTTGAAGCTGTCCGTGCGACTTGCGTGCACAGCCTCGACCGCTGTCTCGATGCGATTCGGTACGCGTCGACGGCTGCTGGCCATCCGCCCTGATCGTGCGCTGGAGCTTGGTGGCGCGGAACCAGCTGACCATTGCAGCCGCCTCGCCAGCGTGCGCAGCCGCTTTGCGCACCGACGCCACGACGAGCGCATCGATCTTGCTGCCTCTTCCGTCGAGGTGGCGTATGAGCTCGGCCGTAAGCTCCCTTGCGCGCGCGCGGACACCCGCCAGCTGCGCCTCGAACGTCGCGGTCAGAATAGCAAGGCTTTCGGTCGAGCACTCCCCATCGCTCTGCTGCGGCGAGACGGGCGGCGTGAGCGAGACCGGCGGAGTGAGGATCGCAGTGTAGGCATCAAGCTCACCGAGGACGGATGTGGTGTCTTGCGGTCGATCGGGCGTGTCTACTCGAGCATCGCCGTGCATGAAGAGTCGGATCGCCTCCCAATTGGGTGGCTCGTCAGTGTCTGCGACGTCGAGCGATGCGCGCTGCGACCCGACCAGAGTATCGTCCACCGACGCAGCTGAGTGCGCTGCCGGCGTGGGGAACTCGCCCAGGATGTGGAAGAGCTCGTCCGACGCGAGCTTTCGTTCGGTCTGCATCGTTGCTTTGTGTCGGAGTGGTGTTATTCATCTCGTCGAGTCTGCGGAAGGAGCGGGGGGCTTATATGGAGACAAGGCTTCCCCGCATCTGATTCGACCATCTGCACAGGCCACATCGATCAGTACCTGGCTTCAAGAGTGCAGCTGTTGCGCAAGTGGTTCCTGCCCCTCATGCGTGCAAAGTGCCTGCAGAACACCGCGCAGGAACACGCTGGCTCGAGCGCCGATGAAATGACAGGCTCCCGCGAGCGAGCGCACGCAAGATCATGGATTTGACACAGGTGTCAGATAGACAATCACCCGACCGAGCCAATATAAGCTTTGCGCATCGACGGAACGGTTAGAAATGCGGACGGTGTCGACACGTTTTACGCCTGTTTTGGCGCAGCTAGAACAGGCGCAGCGTGCAGCGGGAAGAAGGCTCTCGATGCCATGTGGGATCTCTCGAGTGCCTCAATGCCTCGATATGCAAACCTGCGCAGCCACAAGATTAAGCTGCGTGGGTGCGTGTGTGGAATGCGCAAGGCGCTCAACCTTGGCATTGTATGACAAGGTTCGACGAAGGGGGGTGGGAAATTCAGCCTTGCCTGCACGTCGAACAATAGCATGCGGGAGTGCAGCGCCTTGTTCGCAGCGTCGTGGGCGATTCGCAGTGCTTGCCACAATGTGAATGGCGACCGAGCGCAGCGGCCGACAATGGAGTCAAGGTGCGCTTGCATGGCACCCCAAGTGAGATTGAGCTCAAGGCTGGGATCGATGCGAGCCAGATCGGACCCACGCTTTGACACGCGCGAATGGAGTCGTGATGGCCGCCAATTCCGAGCTTCCATTGTGCGTTACGCCAGCTGCGCGAATCGAAAGATCCGCCGAAAAATTGGCAGCGGAAAAAAGGACGGCACGAAAATCCGAATCTCGGCGCTTGCGCGGCTCAACGTTAGTCTGGCTGCTCTGAGACAGCGGGCGCGTTGGCCGAAACCTGCGCTCGCTTGGTGCGCTTCGGTCGAGACCGTTGATTTCGGCTGCACAAACTAGGCTGGCTAACACGATCTGATACCTCCTAGCCGATTCACAGCCAGCTCGACGAAGCAGCATCGGTGCTGCCGCGCATGAGACCGATTTTATGGAGATTCAACTGCAGACCGACCGACGCCAACCATGCAGTGCATCTGCAGGTTTGGACGGAAGTAGCCGTCTGCTGGTCCGAGGGCACGCGCTCTTTCACCGGCCAACCTTGCGCTGTCAACAGCTTTCGCGATCCGTCAAGTCAACATTTGTGCAAAGAGCCGTTTGGCGAGTCACTCGGGCTGCGCAGCGCTGGGCTGGGCTGTCAAGGCACCACTCACCGATTGCGTCCTGAGCCTGCAGTACAGCCGTTTTTCTTTTTTGACCCCCGCAGGCAGCAACCGGCCTCGCCCCGAGAATTAATGAAATGGGAGCGGTTTTCGTTCGTGTTTGCGAATCAGCGCGAAGCGTTGCAGCTTGGACTTGGGCTTGGCCTAGCGAACGCTTAAACCGCGGAACTGCAGCTTGCGCCTGCATGGCTGCACGGCTCCACGGCTCCACGGCTCCACGCCTGCTCGTGTGCGGCTCCTGGCTCAGGTCGGGGACCCAAGCCTGCAGTCCATGCCCTCGCTTGCGTGGGTGCTTCTCTGCAGCAACATGCACGCTCGTCGCGAACCCGCGCACCCGCGCACACACAATGACCAGTTGGCGCAACTTGCTTCCAAGGCGCAAATGGCTCCCCGAGAGAGAGAGAGACACACACAGATAGAGATGGAGAAAGGAAGAGGAAGGCTGTTTGGGATCGGGCTCAGCCGGCGACGTTGCGCGGTGAAGGGGACATGGATGCAGTGCGTCCAGGGCTGCGTCTCCGCACCTGCCTCTCGGGTGTCGGAGGTTCCGACTGTGGCGCCGGACCTGGGGCCGGACTGGACGCCCTTTTTGCTTTTGGGGCCTGTCAGAAGTCGGGCCTCCTGCGTCCTGGGCGCTGGCACAGATGAGTATGATCTCGTGTTGCTCGGTTCGTAATCATCGCCCTCATTTCGGCTCATCCGGCGACCACCATCGTCTTCCCCGACCTCATATCTCGCCCACCTGACGCAGCCTTGCTTGAGCCTCCCATCACACCGCGTATCGTAAGATCCATCGACACACTCCTTCAGGCTCTTATTGCGGTTCGGTCAGCGCCCCTTGGCTGGCGATCAGCTTCTTTCCTTCAGCACACTTGCGCCCAGCGCTGCATCGGACCTTCCGGCATCGATCAGTCCATTAGTCATGTCGCATCACCAACACCATCACCTTCATCACGCCTCGGCCATGCAGGGTGCGCCGCGGCGAGAGCACGAGCAGCAGCTCCACCAGCAACCTCATCTTCAACGCGCCCCTGCGTCCTACGAGCACCACTATCCAGCGCCGCCCGCGCACGACAGCAGCACCGCCGGCGCCTGGAGCTCGTTTGCGCCTCCCAAGCTTCCACCCCCGCGCATGCCCTCGACGCTCGCTTCGCGTGCTCCGTATGCCGATTCTGCGTCGGCGTGGATTGCCCACGACCGTCGACGCACTTCCCAGGCAGACCTGGATCAGCTCGCTTCCGAATCCACGCTGCGCAATCGCCCGCACCACTCCCACAGCGATCCGCATGCCCATCATCAGCCCTCGCCCTCCATCTATCGTCGTCCGTCCGAAGCATCCGGCGCGCATCCACGCCACGACGCTTACGAGCGCGACGCGAGCAGGACCACCGAGCTTCCGTCTCGGATGCTCTCCGACACTCGCAACGCTTCTCTTTCCGGCTCGCGTCACGCTCTCAACGCTTCTCGCGATCTCGCCGCGCAGCCCTACAACTCGGCCATGTCGCCGTACCCTGACGCGCATTCCGGTCGTTACGAGTCGCATCCGCCGCTGCCTCGCCGCCCAGACGAACGCAGCATCCATCAACGCGTACTTTCTCATGCAACCGCCGAGGCTGTCGACACCGATTCGCGCCGTCCCGACACTGCATCGTCCGCTTGGTCGTCGGTGCGATCGTCGTCGTCCGGCGTCAAGCGCTCGCCTCCGCAGCAGCATGCCCCTTACCTGCCTCCCTACGCCCGAGAAGCGCCCATCCCGGCTCACGCCCAGTCATCCTATCCTCACGACCGAGACGCCCAGGAACTCCTGCCGCACAGTGGCAAGCCAGCAGCCACGCAGCGATCCCCTCCGGCATCCGATGGCTTTGCTTCGGCGCAGCCGCCGCTCGGCGCCATTGCTCACGGCCACGCTGCGATGGCAGCCCAATCGGTCGCCGCATCCATGTCTGCACAGCACCCGATGCAGCCTAACCGCAAGCGTCTGAGGATCTCGCGCGCGTGCGACGAGTGCCGACGTCGCAAGACCCGCTGCGACATCGTCGGCGCCTTCCCAGGCGAGCCCGGCCATCCACTCACCATCTCGGGCGCCGTACCTCCGCTCGAACCCAACATGGAGCCCAAGGGCGAGATGCTCATCTTGCAGCCCTGCATGAACTGCCGCCGCAGCGAAGTGACGTGCTCCTACTCTAAGCGCCCTCTCAAGCGAGGGCCCAGCAAGGGCTATATCAAGGATCTCGAGAGGCGCCTCAACTCGCTCGAGTCCCAAATCGTCTCGGGCTCCGACCGCACCGACCAGGACACCCACGACGTTCATCAGGACGCCCTTCCGCTTAGCGCGAACGCCAGTACAGCTCCGGGTGCGCCGCCAGCAAACAAGCCAAAGATTCGCACCGAGGATCGCATCAGCAGGCTCGAGAGCGTCCTCGCGCGTCCCTCCACTGCTAAGGATGACGATGAAGATCCGCCGGCCTTCTCCGACGCCACATCCAGCGAAGTCTTTGCAGCGCAGGTCAAGACCGAGGCGAGCAGCGACGTACTGGATACCGCCTCCGGCCTTGCTTCTGAAGCAACTGCGGACCTTGAAGCTGCACGGGCGTCGTCCTCCTCTTCGCCCCGACTGGACCCGGTCGTCGCCTCAGTTGCTGCAGCGCCAAGCAGCCCGGCCAAAGCATCCTTGCCCAAACTCAACGGTACGTCGGACCGCTCCTCAGCCAGCTTGAAGGGCAAGAACAAGGACAAGGCTGCGTCGCGAGCAAACGCCCGTTCGAGTGCGTCCCAGACCGACGTCGCCGACGTCAAGGCCAAAGTCGCCGGCTCTTTCCTCCATGCCACCTTCCCAGTCATGCAGGGCCGCGCCGAGGGCGAAGGCAGCAGCAGCAGCAACAGCAACATCGCCCGTCTGGAAGACCGAGTGCTGGCAAGAGGTTTGCGTTTGCTCGTCGAGCCGGTCGAGATGGTCACTTCGCAACCGGCTTCGCGCGACGGCACGCCCGGCTCGCAGGGTGCCAAGGCGCAGCAGGCGCATGCTGTGCGCGTCGCCAACCTCATCGGCCAGGCGTCGACTGGCCTGGGTGGACTGCGCGACGAGCTGGTGGAACGGGGCCAGTCGAGCCTCGACAGCCTGCGGGCGCTGCGCAAGGTGGCGCACCGGCTGTCGGCGCAGGAGGCGGACCTGCTGATGCTCTGCCACCTCGACCACCTGCGCAACGGGCGCAACAACAACTCGGCGCTCGCCGCCGCCGTGTCCAAGCTCGGCTCGGGCGGTAATGTGCAGAACGAGCGCGAGACGTACCGGCGCCGGACGGTGCTTTTTATGCTCGATCGGTGGCATGCCGTGGCGTTTGGCACGCCGCATCTGCTCAGCGGTCGCTTTGGCATGGAGCGCGACAGCTTCCGCTCGATGAAGCTCGCCTTGAGTGATGCCGAACAGGCGGCGCTCGGCGATGCGGTATTCGAGGTGCTGCGCTGTGCGATCATGCTGGGCCAGCTGAATGACCTGGTGCAGAACAACGGCGGCTGGAAGGGTGTTTCGAAGAGCGATGTGGATGCGGTCATCCACAGCGCCATGGACGAGAACGAGCGCAGGACGGCGACCGAGGCGAGCGATGCGCGCAACGGCAGCAGGGCGGAGCACGACTCAGCCTCGAATGGTGCCGACGTCGAGGGGGGTGAGGCGGGACCGAGTCTGTTGAGCACCGAGGCGATGCGGTACAGTCTGGAGCAGGCGGTGCGGTGCTACTATGCGCTGCATACGCTGCCGAACGCGCGCGATGCGCGCATGCAGGACGTGCACCGCATGTTCAACCTGGCCGAGGCGGTGATTGTGCTGGGCACGGCCAAGACGCCGATCTCGCTGCAGGGCAAGCTGATCCAGTCTGCGATCGGGCCGACGGTGCTGGCGATTGCGGCGGTGGCGTTCTCGTGGTGCCTGCGTGTCATCTGCATGCTGGTCGCCTCGTCGCGTGCGGACGAGAGTGCCTCGACTGTCGCCTCGAGCTCCACGCCTGGCGTTGTTGAAAGTACGGCGGGGGGTGGGGAGAGCACGTTGTATCAGCTCGAGTTTTACCGGCGCAAGATGCTCGACTACGTGCGCATGTGTGGGCCCTTCTGCCTGTTTTCGGGCGGCCCACCTACGGCACCGGCGTCGTTTGCACCCGTGTACCTGCGGCTCGCGCTGTTCTTCAACAAGACCGTCTCGCTCGCCTCGCAGATGGGCTCGCTCGTCTCGCCCGAGCCGCCCAAGACGAGTCCGGTGCATCACGACCCCACCGCGCTGGGTAATGATGCAGATAACCTGCTCGACATGGGCCGCGAAATGGGCTTCCTCGGCTACGTGCTCGCCTCCACCTCCCAGTCCGAGGCATGGAACCTCCTCACCGGCTCCGCTGCCTAAGACCACCCCCGAAGATCATCGGCAATCAATGCAGTTGCTGCCTTGCAATGGCGTGCAAATGTGTGACGTGAGCGCATGAAGAGGCGTCGGTATTCCTGGCTCGAGAGAAAGAGAGGGACGGTGCGAGAGAGATAGATTACAAGGGCTGCGAAGGGAGCGACGAGTGCAAGAGAGTGCGAAAGACACGGCGTACGGGGTGCGCAAGAAGTGCGAGTGCGTCCGAACCAGACTAGGAGCCAGGGTTGTTGTTGGGGTTGGGACTCCATGGGATCCAGCTGGACCTCTTTGCCCGCGGGCTTTGTTGCGGATGCGGGCCGAGGTCGTTCTGGTCGAGCAGGTCGTACGACTCTCCCATTGCGGTGCCTGCCTTGACCGTGGGTCGTGCGCCGCCCGAGACGATGCGGCTGCGCAGACTTCCCTGTGCATTGGCAGCGCCGAACGAGGCTCGCGGATTCTTGGGGTGGATCATTGTGACGGGAGCACCGGCGGCGGCGTTGTTGTTGTCGTCGTCGCTGCTGTTGCTGCTCGACGAGGTGCTCGAGGGGACACCGGAAGCGTCGAGTGCGGCCAGTTGGGACTCGAGCTGCCTTCGTCGCACCATGGCGGCCTCGCGCGCGCGCTGGTCGTTGAGATTGCCCGAGCCGGACGCAGGGATGGAGTAGGCCATGGTGGTGTGGGGTGGCGCGGCCTTGCTTTCGAGGAAGTTCTTGGCGCTCGCGATGGCCACGGGCGCATACCTGTTGAGCAGGTTGCCAAAGAGCGACGCGGGTGCCTGAGCCGGATTGTGCTGCGTGGGAGGCGCGGGTGTGGATCCAGGACCAGGTGGGCGGTGACGAGCCTCTTTGCCCGGCGCCGGCGGTGGGGTGGGCTGCTCAGATGCGCCAAGCGAGGCGGTCCACAGTCCACCGAGCGAGGCGTCCACCTTGGCCTTGAGCGAGCGCTTGGCATCCTCGATCAGCGCATCGATCTGCTCCTGGTTGGATTGAAGGAAAGGATGGAGGTGGGCGGTGTAGATGTAGGTGGCGCCTCGGGTCTGGGGCGCGACGAGCCAGATGTTGAAGACGAGACGGATCTCGTAGTAGAAGGGCACCCACGACCAGAGCCAGCCAAAGAGCGACTCGAAGAGCGTCCAGCATGCAAAGACGGACCAGTAGACGAGCCAGACCTCCATGTCGGCGAGCGAGGTGGTGGACGAGGTGACGGCCTTGTAGGAGGAATAGAGCGGGTAGACGAGCGTCGCCGTGGCATTGAGCGCCAGCGTGGGCAGGTGCAGTAGAAGGAGCGCCATGCTGAGCGATGCTGTTTAAAGCTGCTGATCGAGATTGCTGGTCGAGCAGCTGCAGGTTGGTGCTGAGTCGATGGTTGGGCCGATAGCGTATTCTCAGCGCGGCGTGACTGTGTCAAGTCGTCGGCAGCGGTCCGCTCCGATTTGATGTTGGGGTTGATTGCTCGAGAGGGTGTGATGACGAGCAATCGGAAGGGCCGGTTTTGCGATGCCAAAGTGTAGCGACGGTGAAAGCGAGAGTGATGGCAGCCCTCTCGAAAGACCAACAGAGCCGCACTCGAGGCCCGACTGTCCAGACTCCGATGCCTTCCTCCCAAAAAAAAAGGGCCGCCGCAGTCAGGCGCAGGCGCTAAGCGCGAGGCAAAAAAAAAGGGTCTTTTACGGGCCCCTCGCTAGTGAGCTCAGGCCGGCACGGGCTGCATGCAGCGACGCGCGCACTCGGCTGCTCCAACGCCCGCTCCACCCCCTGTCACTCTGCACAATTGCACCTCGGCTGCGTTTGGCCGCGTCACCTCGCTGCCATCACATCCAGCTCGCAGCTCTCGCCACGTCAAACTCCAGCCCCCCTGAACGCACTACACAGCATGTTTCTCGGCTCACGCTCATGCTGTCTCCAGCTCGGATGAGTGACGAGCATATCTTAAAGCTCTGCCAGCTTGGCAACTTGAGCCGGCTTGTCGAGCTGATGAGCAGGCTGCATGCAGTGCTGCAGATGGCGATATCTTTTCCGCTCAGCTTTCCTGCCCCTTTCGGAAAGGCGTTGAGGCACAAATGCAGTCAGGTCGTGTGGTGCGGGCTTGGTGCGATTTTTTTCGATTAAAGATGTCAGATCTAGCACGAATCGCTACGATGCTGTCGACGGCAAAACCATCATCCTCGCCGCTCGCTACTGTTTCTAGCTCACAGCTCGTCACGCTTGGTGTGGCTCGAGTGAAAGTCGGAGGGCTTGAAGGTGCCACTTCTGAGCGCCATCAACAGCTGCATGCCTTGTTGGCGGTACGTGTCGGGCGTGACAAAGCTACGGTGTCCGAGCCCATCGTGCACCCACGCTACCTGGCTACGCTCGCCGTCGGCGTCGTACTTGGGCCAGTACAGCGCTCCGTCGCTTAGCTTGCCCTGGTCTCGCGCCGTGTTCGGGTCGCCACTCGCCACGAAGCTGATCCAGTACGCCGAGATCTCGTTGGCGAGCGCAATGTCCTTCCGCAACGGGCCCAGCGCGTTCTGCGTGTCGAGGGGGTTGCGGAAGACGTATGCCACCTCTTGGAAGTGCTGTGCCCCGGCTGTGATCGGCGACTTGTACGAGACCTGGTCGAAGCGCGACGAGTAGATGGCTGCCTGTGACGAGCGAGCCAGAAGCTCGGTCGCCTGGCGTCGAGGACCCACAAAGCGCAGATCGCCAAAGATCGCACACGAACGACGGTCGTTCTTACCCAAGACGCCACCTGTGGCGGGAAGCAGACCTGCACCGGCTTGGAAGGGCGGATAGACGTCCTCGTTGTCCGGATAGATCTGCGCCAGCGAGCGGAGTGCATCCTGGGTCGACCAGCCATCTGGCAGCGCTTGACTTTCCTCCAGAGCGCTCACAATGTCGGCCGTGTTGTTGACGCCACGCACACCAAAGGAGATGCCCTCGTCGAGGTTGTTGTTGAGTACGACGGGTACGGTCTTGACAAAGTCGCCGACGAGGAACGACTGCTGCAGATCCTTGGCCACCAGATCGCCATCGACGACGGGGTTGAAGATGGACAGCTCTGTGTTGTTGATGCTCCACTGCTTGATCGTTTCGAGCGGCACGCTGCGTAGACACTCGAGCGTGCTGTTGGATCCACATCCGGCGTACTGCGCGAGCGAGGTCCACTGGTCGTTTCGACTCGCCGTGTTGTTGGCCGTATCGAGCCCCGTGGCGTAGTAGGCGCTTTCGGCGATGACCGAACGGAAGAGCTTGTCGTCGCGGCCGCCGTACGCGGCGAGGTGGAAGTACATGCTCGCGCCACCCGCCGACTCGCCGACGATGGTCACCTTGTCCTTGTCACCGCCAAACGCCTCGATGTTTTCGCGGATCCAGTGCAGCGCAAGACGCTGGTCGTACAGGCCCAGGTTCTGCACGCCCGCCTGGCTCGCCTCGTCGCCAACGGGGAAGCCCAGCGTCTGAACACGGTAGTTGAGGCTGACGTACATGAGCGGCTGGCCCAACTCGACCGACTTGTCCACGATGAAGCTGCCGTTGTAGCGCCTATCGCCCGAGCCGCCGTACGAGAAACCGCCTCCGTGGATCCAGACGAATACGGGCAGCTTGCTCGCTTCGTCCTGCCGAGCGGGACGCACGACATTGAGCGTGAGGCAGCGCTCGCCGAGCTTGTAGGTGACGTAAGGCGGTTGGTAGTCGTCGTCCGTGCCTACACCGAAGCACAGCTCCGAGTAGCGTTTGGCCGAACGCACGTCCTGCCAGCTCTGGTTGAGCGATCGAGGTCTCTGGAAGCGCAGCTCGTCGACGGGTTGCTGAGCGTAGGGGATGCCGAGGAAGGCCTCTTGGGTGCCGTTGGTGCCGAAGCCAGAGAGCGTCGCCTCGGCCGCGATGGGGGCGATGGTGATGCCCGCGTAGGAGCCGTTGCGCACCTGCACCACCGGGTCCAACGACGACACGGGAATTGGGTTGGCGAAGTTGCCCAGGTTGGTGCAGTTGGTGCAGTCGGCCGTGTTGTTCGTGTTGATGCCCGACGCGCTGGTGTTGTCGGCGCTCTGACGTGCCAGCAGCAAGGACGCAATGTCGTCGGACGCAGCAGGCGAGGGCAAAGCGCTAGAGAGCCGGCTTGTGCCCAGGCACAGCGCGGCGAGGACGGGCGCCAGCCTCGTAAATGATCGTACCATGGTCGAGTATCTCTGCAAAGTTGGAGCGGACGGACATCAGGGTCGTTGCAGGTAGGCTTCTATTTGTACGCGGTACGTCGGGGTCCGGAGAGATGCCCCGCATGCCTCATGGCCATGCGGAGACCGGTGTCTAGCAGGTCGGCGACGACGAGCGATGCGGTGCATCTCGGCAAGCGCAACGGAGCTTACTTGACCAAACCGCCGCGCACCACGAGGTCGAGATGGACGCATTGGCTCGCTTGCACTGTGTAGCCGAGCCGAATTGCGTGGGGGGTTGTACCAAGCAGCAGCACAACATTGGTCCATCGGTCCGGTCGGAGCGGTATTCAGATGACTCTGTCGAGGTCTCGAGCTTGCGTGCGGGTCAGCTCGTTGCAAACGGCCTCGCCTAAGCACAAGCGAAGCTGCATGCCGGTGTGTCGAATACCGGCGAATTCTGCCAATCCTGGCCCGAAGCGGACGCATGGAAAACGCGGATCAGCAGTCCGATTCGGGCGTTGAGCAAACAGAGGAGCCCCGCATGCAGGAAATGACCGGTCTCCGGCTCAACTCGGGTCTTGATTATCGCACACGAGTATGAGTTTTCGCAGCGTGTCCCACCAGATACGCTCGAGCTCGTGGACAAGAGCACGCAGCAAACCGTCTGTGTGCGCTCCGAGACGGCGATGCACGAACGTCGATCCCACACACACGCGCGCATGTCGGAGCTCGAGCCTCGACAAGCCAGGAACGTCGTTCCACAGCGAGGAGCAGAGCATGCACAACGACATGGAGAACAGCCGAGTTGGTGGTATCGAATCAAAGTACAAATACAACATGAGCCAAAACAAGGGCTGCAGGAAATGTGAGTGGTGGTCATGCGGTGGGGAGGGTGGCGAGCGAGTAGTAGCGGGGTGGGAAGCACTGTTCGTCGATCCAGAGCATGCCTTCTGTTTGCGACATGTTCTGGAGCACTGCGCGAGCACGGTCGCTCGACCATCCGCGTGCCTTGGGTCCCGAGACCAGCGCATCCTCGGTGAGATAAGGCAGCTCGCCCGAACTCCTGTCAGCCGAGAGGAGGATGCTGAGAACGACCATCGTATCCGTGTCCAGCTCCCTCGGCACACTCCGGACCATCTTTTGGTCGCCATTGCCGAGCGAGAATACCTCATACCCACATCCTAGTGGTGCGAGCATCTTGATGCTTCTGACGATGTCGTCCTCTGTGACCTCGGGAGCTTGTTTGGCATCGGAGGATCCGGTGCGGAGAAGGGTGACTCTGCGGATGAGGTCGTCCATTGCAATGACGCCGCCGTTGGTGGTGCGCGTGCTGACGCAGATGTCGATGATCTGTACGCCGAGTTCGTATTGCCAGTCACCGAGGCCGAGCATGTCGCTCCACAGCCCCGCGAGCCCGCCGCCACCGCGCGCGGACGACGAGAGCGGATCCACACCGATGCTGTAGCACATCTTCTGGAACGCGTGGCGGAACTCGGCGTTCTTGCGGATCTCATGGCGATGCTGGCTCGAGAATTGGCGCAGCGAGGTGCTGAAGAGATCGAGCTGCTGGCGGAGCTCGGTGAGCTGCGAGGCGGTGAGGTCGTTGCCGAGCGTGTTGTACGCGGTGGAGGAGTGGAGAGAGCGGTCGAGCGCCGCCAAGCCTGGACCGCGACGCATGCTGCGAAAGGTGCCCGTGGCAGGGGTGTGCCGAGATGCGGGAGTACAGACAGGCGTGAAAGCAAGCAAGCGTTGATCGAAGTGACACGAGAGACAGAGAGGTGGAGTGGAACACGACAGCGTGCCATCGGGCGCCCAAATCCGACTCCACACGCCGCTCAGCCAGAACTCCGAGTCCCGGCACTCCAAAAAAGGGCGGTGGCCCCTGCGTCGAAAAGCGACACTTCTTCCTGCACCACCACCATTGACACTCTCGAGCTGTGGCGCACGAACTTATCGAGATGCAGACATGATCGCCGGCTTCGCACATGCACCCGTCACCAAGGGCGTGCTCATCACGCTGGCGGTAGCCTCGGTGTGCACATCGCTCTTCCAGCTCAAGCCGTTCGTGCACCTGCAGATCCACCCGCATCTCGACACGCACCACCAGTACTACCGTCCCTTCCTGCAGCACTTTGCATTCAGCAACTCGTCCGAGCTCTTCCTCGCGCTGCTGCTCTTCTACAACGCCGGCGTCAAGGTGGAGCGCACGTTCGGCACGTACAAGTATGCCAGCTTCCTCGCGGTGGTCACGGTGATCTTTACGGCGGTGCAGTTCGTGGTGCTTGCTGCGTGCTCGCTGCTGTTTCTGCGGGTCGATCGTGCGCAGGAGTCTGGTCTGGAAAGGGAGGTGGAGAGGAGCTGGGTGGTGGTGGGGAGGAGTCCAGCGGGGCCGTGGGGGCCACTGTTTGCGCTGCTGTTCCAGTACCACCGCGTCATCCCGCACATGTGGTCGATGCGCATCGAGCAGCTCGAGCTGAGCGATCAGGCGATCGAGGTGTACTCGCTTGCGGCGCTGCTGGCTGTATCGCAGGGGACGTCGAGTGTGTTTGTGGCGGTGCTGGGCATGATGGTGTCGGCGGCGTACCGCTCGAAAAGCGGACCGTTGCGGCGGCTGCACAAGTACCGCCTGCCTGTGCGCGTGTACCGCATCTTGGCGTTTGTGCTCGCGCCATGGGTGGGCGAGATACGCAGACCGCAGCGCTCGTGGCGAGTCGAACGGCCAGACCGCCCGACGTTGGCGGTGCGGGAGGCGCGCTTGGCCGAACACTCGGCGACCGTCGCCAACCTCAACCGCCCCGGCAACGCGCTCGGCATGCCCCGACTCGCCAGCCTCCTCCGAAGAAGGTCTGCACAGCCGCACGAACAGCCGCCACCTCCTGCACAGGCCCAGCAGCAACAGCCGCCCAGCAGTGCACAGGGCTGGAACGATCTCCCGCCCGAGCTGCAGGCGTCGCTCAGTGCGCTGCCCAGAACACGCCTCATGGCTGCGATGCAGCAGACCGACGGCAACCTCACCGAGGCGCTAGACCTGATACGCTCCGATACTGCGACACACTCGCCACGCCCTTAGTACCACCTACACCTTATAGAAACTATTTTTCGTGCGACCATGTCTGTCCAAGTCATGATCGTTGTTGTATGAAGGGCAAAGCATCGCGAGCGAGACGTGTGAAGGAAACGTGAACGAGACCAATGCGTATATGTATGCACTGCAGTGTTAGGTGACCAAGATTGAGCGCTCTTGGCGTAGTGGTAGCGCGTGTCTCTCCTACTTTACCGAACGGATTCCTGCGGGATTCCTTTGTAGGACCTATTAAAGACGAGGTCGTGGGTTCGACCCCCACAGGGCGCTTGTCCCTTGATTTTTTTTTTCTGGCTCCGTCTCGTTTCCACATTTACAGCGCCATCTCTCCTCTGGGTGCTTGACTCCTACCATTCTTGGTTGCATCGGCGTCGATCTCACGCTTTGCTGAAAGGACTGGTGTGGTACGAGCGCGGGCTTTGGACGTTGCAGAGGAGTGGTAACGAGTGGTGGCATTTGGGGGCAGGCGCGCGGGGGGGCGTGTCGTGTAAATTCCACATTTTTGACGCGCGTGCGCGGATTTGTACGAGGTGTTGGTCTTTCTCAACGCTTTGTTTGCTTGCTGGCCACCATTTGGCGATGAGTGAGAGTGTCAAGAGCTGGCTCTTTTCGCACTGTGCCTCTCAGGCGATCGAGGCGCTCGAGGGTGGGTTCGACCTTGCGGACCTTCCTTACGTTCGGGGCAATCGGGTGCAGCTGTTGCGGTTCCTAACGTTCCGGACATCGCAGGCAAGCACCGACATCTGGGCGCTCGTGGGGGACCGAACGCACTGTATCGCAGCACGCTTCTCGCGGACCCAGGTAGACCGGTTCCAGCACGACCGGCCGATCAGCTTTACGGCGCTCAAGGGCGCATTGGTCACCATGACCAATGTCAAGATCACGGTGGCAAGGGTTCAGATGCATACGACAGGGGGTCCGTATCGACCCGGACAGTATGCGATGGTTCTGGATGTGAAGGGGTTCGAGGTGGTGTCGAGTATGGGAGAACCGGTCTGGTTTGGTGGGGTCAAGCTCGTGACGAGTCCAAATGCGGTTCCTGAGGGGGAGAAGGAGAGGGCGGAAAGGATGGTACAGTGGATGAAAAAGTGGATCAGATACAAGTGCTTACTCCGCCGCGCTAGGGCAGATCAACGACGGAAGAACCAACACGCATCAAGTGGGAAAGAGCATGGATCGAGTTTGCCCACTCCAGCGCAAAGAGCGGTGATGCAGTGCTCGCAAGTTCACAATGTCACCCCCGTGCTCACGGCGTCGTTGGGCAAGGACTCGCAGACGACGAATGGAACGCCAGATGCGCTGTGGGGCGACTACGATCTAGATGCCGATGTGGCCGAGGTTGATGTGCCAAACACCTGGACGGAAGCGACGTCACAGCAGCAAGCAGCCGCAAAGCAGACGCCGCAAACACAGCAAACACAGCATACACACACGCAGAGCGGATCGGATCCCGACGAGTCCGGTCTGTCCGACTACGAGCGTCAACGTCGACGTAGAAAGCGGAAAGCACGCCCCAACAGCGCTGCTGCAACCCCGGCTGCTGCTGCAGTCAAGACAGAAGAGCCGGCGAGCACCGATGCGCGCGCACTCAGCGCCACACCATCAACCACCGCACGCCGAAAACGCAAACGCCCCTCGGCAATAGCTGCCCTGTAAGTCCCCATCCCTCCTAGACCTGCTTTGCATCAGCAACTGACAGCAACCTTTGGACTCGACAGCATGGCACAAATCGTAGACTAGCAATACAACACACCCGCACGAACGACAATGTTTGGTAGTGATCTCTGAACCAGAGGAGTGGAATTTTTTGGGTGGGTGATGCCCCGGGGTGTGAAGAATACACGGGATGAATGTGGTAAAAGGGGAGTGGATGCAAGGTGAAATGTCGTAAAGCCAGCGGGAAGGAACCAGAAAAACAGCGATCGCGCCACAAAGGGTGCGCGCCAACGCTCTTTAACGGTAACGACGCAGCTGGAGGGTGTCGCGCTTGCGGATGGTGGCGTTCTTGCCGCCGCCCTGGGTCTTGTTGTAGCGGTGACCCTTGCCCTGGCCACGGCTCCTCTTGCCGGTGGCGGTGAGGCCACGGCACTCGCGGCGCTTGTGAACGGCCTTGGCGATCCAGTTGATGCGCGGGTCGCGGCGGATGGCCTTGTGCTGAGGGTCAACGGCGATGACCTCAAAGTACTTGTACACACCGTCCTGGTTGATCCAGTACGAGTTGAGGATGCGCAGGTTGGAGCACTTGCGGCCCACACGCTCCTCAGCGGTGGCACGCAGCGAACGCTGGTACTTGAGGTGGTTCACACCCTGGCGAACGGGCTTGCCGTAGGTGGCACCCTTGGGAACGGGCTTCTTGCGGTTACCACGGCGCACACGGATGCGGTAGATAACGTAGCCCTGCTTCGACTTGTAGCCAAGACGGTGCGCCTTGTCAAGACGCGAAGGGCGCGAAGCGCGGTGGATCACGTTGAGCTGGCGGTACTCCCAGCATCTAAAAGAGTCGAAAAGTGACAGGGTGGTGAGTGTCAGTATGAGATGATCAGGATGTCGTGGCGGTTGCGTTCCCCCCAACATCGCTCCATCCATCTTCGCATGCGTGCTCGTCTGCTGTAAGCCAGAGCCCCCAATCCCGATGCTAGCATGTGCCGCGCAGGACAGGACGAAAGACGTGCGGCATGTAGCTGGGCTTGCGCACGCAGTAGGAGAAACGTGCCAATGAGAGCCAGAGCGTCATTGGCGACGGCTGAACCCCAAGGACACGATCTCCTCCATTGCCACATTGAGCCACATGCGGTGCGTCGATCTGCCTTGCCGCTGTGCAGGACAAGCTCTTTGAACCAACGTGGCAGCAGCAGAGTAGCGGGCAAATGGCGGCGACGAGAGCGGCGAAGATAAATGGTGCTGGTGCTGGCGGTGGGGCGCGGCGGGTCGGATACTAACCGAACGCGGAGAAGGAAACGGAGCACATCGCTCTGCTTCTTCTTGTAGAGCTCCTCGACGTATTTGTAGGCACCCATCTGTATCGAGTCGCGCAGAAACGGTGCAAGTTGGTGCGTTGGACGAGAGAGAGAGAGAGAAAAAGTCGAGAAAGAAAAAGAGTGCGTAAGCACGGTCAGCACGAGCTTTCAAGCAATCGTGAAGGGGGACTCAAAAGGTCGACGCCTTGCCGCCACCACATCCGCGAGCGGTTCGCGCAGCGACCAGTCGAGAGACTGATCGGCATCGCTACTACAACTCGGCAGATGAGCAGAGGACAAGGGTACTAAACGTCCCAGAACGCAGCAAAGCCAAGGATGTCGAGGGCGAGGCCGCGAATCGTGCTGACGCGAGAAGGTAACGATGCTGATATTGTCGGATGCATGATTGTGATCTCCAAGCGATCCTTCGAGGGTCGAATGTATCCAGGCCGTCGATGTTGTTGGTCCACGTCTGCGACGGTCCTTACATCTCTGAGTAGCGTGCGTATCGGAGCGGTGTCGATGGCGAAAGTTGGTGGTGCTGATGCGATGGTGGCTGGCTGCGTTCGTGGTTGTTCTGGTGTCGATTCTGAGAGGTGTATGAGGTGTAGCGCCTTACCTTGAATGATTCTTGATGACGAAGTCGTAGGGTGTCGAGAAGGAAGTGCAGCGACGACGACCAACTGCTACCAGCCTTGCGCCTGCTCTGGCTGGCGCCGGTTTAGTCCAGTCCAGACCTCAGCCGTCGAAGGCACAGCTAACATGACTTTGGCAATTTTTCAGGCCGCCATCTGCCACTGGGTGGCCAGTCTGTGGTCCCAGGCGCTCACTGGCTGTCTCTCTAGAAGCTGGCCCACTCTTTGGCCTCGACCAACAGCGAGCTGGCCGTCGCTGTGTCTTGACGAAGCTACACGTGACTTGGACACTGCTCTTTTGCCCAGCCTCGCTTGATTTGATGAAACATTGCAGACCTCGGCCGAGCTTTTCGGTGCCGCTGATTTTCGAGATTTTCGAGATTTTTGCGAATACTTCCAAGTGGCCCCAAGGCGGCGAGCTCAGCTGGGCAGCGGCGGCGCAGGAGAGGGCCCGCAGCGAGTCTCAGAGCAACGGACGCTCGAGCTGGCCATGTTAGGAGAGCCCAGCTGGGCCTCGGGAGCGCCAAGTCCTTTGGGCTGCAACTGGGACAAGAGCGGTGAGGCAGCGGAAGGCAGCGGCAGGCAGCGCAGCGCAGCGCAGCGAGCCCAGCTCGGGTCCATCCTCGAGCCCGTCGCCGCCATCTGTCTTCCTGAACACCAAGCCTGAAGCATCAGCCTCAAGAATCCAAGATGGTAAGTTGACACGGTCGGCATCTAGCAACATCCGGCAGCATCACGGTGGGCTACGTCGCAACACGTTGGAGCGCTATCTCTGGAATGCATCGGCAAATGGCAGCGCAAAGACCTGTCAAAGGTGAAGCTGCATGTCAGGACCATGACGGAGCAACCAACCTTTGCGGAGCATATCAGCCCCACCCGATGATAACGCCGTTGCTAGACGACCAGCAGAGCAAGCAGACGCAATCAGAACGCCAACTTACACCCACCACTGCTATCATGCACATCCACAGCCGTTCGTTAAGACTGTCAAGTCCAACGCCTACTTCTCGCGCTACCAGGTCAAGTACCGCCGCCGTCGCGAGGGCCGCACCGACTACTACGCGCGCAAGCGTCTCGTGTCGCAGGCCAAGAACAAGTACAACGCGCCCAAGTACCGCCTTGTCGTGCGTTTCTCCAACCGCTACGTCACCTGCCAGATCGTGCACGCCAAGATCGCCGGCGACTACGTCCTCACCCAGGCCTCGTCCAAGGAGCTCCCCCGCTACGGTGTCAAGACCGGTCTTGCCAACTGGACCGCCGCCTACGCCACCGGTCTGCTCGTTGCCCGTCGTGCGCTCACCATCCTCGGTCTTGCTGACAAGTACGAGGGTGTCACCGAGCCCGATGGTGAGATGGCCGAGGTCGAGGCTCTCGGTGACGACGAGCCCCGTCCCTTCAAGTGCTTCCTCGATGTTGGTCTGAAGCGCACCTCGACTGGTTCGCGTGTCTTTGGTGCCCTCAAGGGTGCCTCGGACGGCGGTATCTTCATCCCCCACTCGGAGAAGCGATTCCCCGGTTACGACCCCGAGGCCAAGGAGCTCGACGCCGAGCTGCTGCGCTCGTACATCTACGGCGGCCACGTTGCCGAGTACATGGAGTCGCTCGAGGAGGAGGATGACGAGCGCTTCAAGAAGCAGTTCTCCACCGCCCTCGAGCAGGAGGTCGGCTCCGAGGACCTCGAGGACATGTGGACCGAGGCTTTCGAGAAGATCCGCGAGGACCCCTCGTTCACCGCCTCGGACAAGTCCAAGGACTGGGCCGCCGAGTCCAAGAAGTACAAGGCCACCAGGCTCACCTACGAGCAGCGCAAGGCCAAGATCGCCGACAAGATCGCCGCCTTCAAGGCCGGCGCCGAGCTTTAAACGTCTGCGCCACGGCATCTTGCGGTTTCATAGGCACCTTCTTGGCTTCATTTGTCCCTCTCTCTTTTTCTCTTTGCATCCCCCACACACACACCCACACACACCCACACACACCCACACACACCCAACCCCAAAAGTTATCCTGGCGAGATCCGTTGCATTAGACGACTCGCCTGCGTATATGCATTTGCAATACCATCGACCTCGCCCCCACGCGGGATAGGGTCGTGTTGTAACATCACTCTTTGTTGCGTGTGTCTGCATTGTTGTCTGAACGTCGCTGTGAGCTGCCGCGTACGACCAAAAAAGGCGTCTGGTACACTTTGGCATGCTGCGTTGGGCGTGCCAGACCCGTACTCGATGTCGATCGCGCACATTCTCAACGTGCGACCCTTCAGCGCAAACATTGCGAGTGCTCGAGCTCGGATCTCAGCACCACGGCAATCTTCAGAATCTACGCACACTATGCAGACAAGAGAATAGGATGCTATGCTCGTTTTGAGATTCGTTTTTTGGGGGGGTGTGGTTTGAGCTGTCCACGTAGCTCGAGGAGGGATCGGATGTGGACTCGAGGAGAAAAGTACATGGCTGGACCGCTGCAAGATCAAAACGACATTGCAAAAAGGCAGGACCAGCGCGAGTCCCGTTTGGAGCGGGGGGAGAAGAGGAGACGTTTATCGGATGGGGAGGAAGCGGTCGACGGTGGCACCCTTACCCTTGGCGCCGTGGCGGGTGGGGATGTAGGTCATGGCGAACTCGCCGAGGTAGTGGCCGACCATCTCGGGCTTGATCTCGGTGTTGACGAAGAAGCGACCGGTGTAGATGCCGACGACGGAGCCGATCATCTCGGGCACGATGATCATGTCACGCAGGTGCGTCTTGACCATGGCGGGCTTCTCGTTGGGCTGGCACTCGGCCTTGGCCTTGCGCAGGCGCTTGATGAGGCCCATGGGCTTGCGCTTAAGGCCGCGCTGGAACTTTCTGCGGGCACGGGCGTGGACGACCTGCATGAAGTCCTCGTTGGTCATGTCGAGCAGCGAGTCGAGCTCGATACCACGGTAGGTGAACTTGCGGAAAGTTCGCTTGCGCTTGAGCTCGGCAGCGGCGGCGGCGTCGTAGTCATCCCTGCAAGTGGAAACGAGTGGTGATGTCAGTCTGATTGCTCGATTGCATACTGCGAAGCAGGGGCGGACGGTGCAATGCGTGACATGCTTCTGGGTCGAATAAGAGCGATGGTGTAGTGAGGCGAAATCCAGGCTGTGGTGAGAGGCGGACATGAAACGATCGCAGCGAGTTGCAAATTGGTTAAGTGTCGAAGATGCTACGCCAGTGCGACTGGGATGTTGGTGCAGTGCCAATTAGAACGATGCAGCAAATGCGGTCGTCGATTGTACACAGAAGACAAGTTGCGATGCCATGTCCCCATTACGAGCCTGGAGTTGGGCTTGTTGACGGGTGCAGACAGACACGAATTGAAACGTGTATCTGTAACATCGCTAGCATTCGTCAAGACACACGATGTGGCCGGGTCGATTGCACGTTGGAGATGTCGAGTGCTGGTTGTTTATGGTAGATTGTGTCGACAGAGTTTCCGAACGATGATTCCCCGACGATAGAGCCGTGTGCAATGTGTAGCCGCTCTGGAATGCGGGATGATGGCGCGTGTGTCGGCGCGATGGGCGTAGCGTGGTGTCGTGAAGTGTGTCGTATCGGATCCAGAAGCGTGGCACGCATCGAGCAGCATGTTGCTACTTACATGTTGGGCAATCTTGATGGTGAGGAGGAAGAAGGTAGAATGACGGCGACGCAACGTCCAAGTCTGCCCAGCGCGCGCTCTGCTCTCGAGAGCGCTGCGGACAGGGCCCTGCAGAGAGCCAGGAGCTGCCTCGAGCATTTCCCGCGCGCCGGCTGCCTTCAGTTCTGGCGCTGGGGACGCTGGGTCTGAGTCTCAGCCGCTCGAGCCTCGAGGCCGCCGCGCGCTGCTGCACCCATCTTGCCAGGGCAGCGAGGTCAGATTCTGGCGCGCTCGGCGAGACTCGTTGCGCCTGGCTGGTCGTGGTCCACTTGGCTCCAAACTGGACAGACGGCCCTGCCAAATTTCGAGTGGGCGCTCTGCTGCCTCGTCGATTCGCACTCGAAATTCGAGTTTGGCGCAGAGATGGACAAAAGTTCCCACGCTCCCTCCTCAGTGCTGCTGGCTCGACAAAACTTGCGCCAGCTTCGGCTCCGATGGGCGCGTTGGGAAATTCCGAGCCTGGCCGCCAGCCCAGAGAGGCAAGAGAGCGCTGCCACCCGACCCCACTGTGAGAGGCCGCAGCTGGCTGGGAAGCGTAGAGAGAGCTGGGCCAATTCCGGACGCCGCCAAGCTGCAAGCCTGGGTGAGCCAGCGACAGTGGGCAGCGTCAGGAGGTGCATGTCGAGTTCCGAGATCATCGCAGCTCACCTTCTTTCTCTCCACCAAACTTTTTCACAAGTACCTAGGTAAGTTGATCCACCTATGCGAACGCAGAGAGGCTATTACCACGACGAGCACAGCACGCAGCATGCGCGACAACATCGCCACGACGTTGGCACAACGGACTGGCCATATCGACCACGTTGGGACACCGTGAGGACGCAGCATCGACTTTGCCCAAACCTAGAGCTGGGGTAACGAAGCAACGGTTGGAACGACGGGGCCAGTATCATGAACGGATCGTAGCGCACATGCCGACGTCCGCATCGTTGCCGTAGACGATCGCGGTCCAGCACATGCCAAGTCGTACATCTGCATTGGCAATTTTGTTGGCTGTACTCGTTGCCGCCCCTGCAAGTGCTGCTGCTTGCTGCTGCTGCCGCTGCCTCCGCCGTCGTTATGAACCCCCCTCTGCGGTCGATATAGAAAGCTCTGTCGGAATCGGTCGCTAACCACTGGCTGTTGTTTTGGGAAAATCGGGTGTCTGCAGTCCACAAGTCTTCCTCTTGGATCAAAGCCCTTTGCGGATTTGCGGCCGGCACTTTTTTTCTCTTTCAACACTTTCTCCCCCTACTTTCAGACAAAATGAAGCACATTGCAGCCTACCTCCTCCTCACCCTCGGCGGTAAGGAGTCGCCCTCGGCCGCCGACATCAAGGCTCTCCTCGAGACCGTCGGTGTCGAGGCCGAGCAGGAGCGTCTCGACAAGCTCATCGAGGAGCTCAACGGCAAGGACATCAACACCCTCATCGCCGAGGGTCAGGAGAAGCTCGCCTCGGTCCCCGCCGGTGGCGCCGCCCCTGCCGCTGCTGCCGGTGGCGCTGCTGCCGCCGCTGGTGGTGCCGCCGCCGCCAAGGAGGAGGAGAAGAAGGAGGAGGAGAAGGAGGAGTCCGACGACGACATGGGCTTCGGTCTCTTCGACTAAACGCTTCTTCCGTCCTCGTTCCTCGCGTCCACCTTGTGACCTTCAACCCCCACCCAAAAATATAGAGGCGTCGACCAAGGCTGGCTTGCTCGTTAGCTCGTGCGGGTCCCTTGGCCGCCTCGCACTCCTCACACTTTAGGCTCCGCTGTATTTCTACCTTCATCTGTGCACGCCGCTTGCTAGCTGGGCATGATGGAATGATCAACACTGGCGTCTTTTTCTCATGACGAGTTGGAATTTTTTTGAGTTGAGATCGTGATTTGCCCTTTGGCGTGATTGGGTGACGATCTGCATTCGGTTCAGGTGATGCTAGACGCAAAGATTGGTGCAGTGCAGATGCGGACAAGACCCGTGGTGTCGGCGGGTTCCACATGGCACAATCAGCGGAGGCATCTCTGAGATGGGCAACCGTCAGCCCCACGCGATTCACAAAAGGGCCGACACAGCCGTCCACCCTGAGAAGTGTTCTGAATGTCAAAAGCAAGCCGGTCCACCCCCCGTACAGACCCCTGATGGCTGACGGCTGATGAGCGGCAAGTCGGCCTCGTCGGTGTGAGCTTGCCCCGGTCGACCGAAAGTCTCCAGTCCTTGCCGGCCTCATCCACTCGCACCTGCCTCCTATTCACATCCCCACACTCGCCATCCACCCCACTCGATCATCGAATTCTGACCCGGCCTCGGTGTAAAGATGGAGTATATTCAACTGCGAAAAAGTGGCGCACAACAGCACCCGGAGATCGATCCTTCTCCGACGCTTAGTGAGCCGAGGGCGGGTTGTAAATGATCTTGCGGCTCTTGATGCCTGCCCACTTGAAGCGCTTGACCCAGAGCGAGAGCGCGGTGAGTGACGAGAGCACAATCACCGCCTGCATGCCCATCTTCTTGCGCGTGTCGTGCTCGGGCTCGGCGCAGAAGTGCAGGAACGTCACCACGTCCTTGGCCATCTGCGACGTGGTGGCGGGCGTGCCGTCCTCGTAGTCGACCAGGCCGTCGTACAGCACGCGCGCCATGGCGATCTGGGTGCCGGGGAAGTACGAGTTGTAGTTCAGGCCGTCCTGCACCTTGACGCCCGCCGGAGGGTCGGTGTAGCCCGTGAGCAGCGCAAAGATGTAGTCGGCACCGCCGTGACGCGCCTTGACCATCAGGCTGAGATCAGGCGGCAGCGCACCGGCGTTGGCAGCGCGAGCCGCCTCGTCGTTGGCGTAAGGGCGCGGCATGTAGTCGGCGAGCTTGCCGGGACGCTGGAACATGGAGCCCTCGTCGTCGGGGCCGTCCTCGTACTCGACCTCCTCGGCCATGGCCTTGGCCTCGTCGACGGTGTGCGACTGACCCACGAGGTTGCGCCAGGCGATGCGGTCGAGTGAGTGGCACGACGAGCAGACCTCGCGGTACACCTGGTAGCCACGTCGGATCGAGGCGTGGTCGAAAGTCTCAAAGACACCCGAGTGCGACCAGGGGTACTTGGGTGGGTGGAGACCCTCGTCGGCCATGTTGGCGCTGGCGGTGTCCAGGAAGGGGAGCGTGCCGTACAGGTGGCTGTACCAGGCGACCGAGCCGGCGGCGACGGCGGTGGCGGCGATGGCCGACGATCGCGAGGTGAGGAACGACTGCGAGGCGTTGGGAGCAGCGTGTGTCGACGCATTGCGGACCTGTGGGATGGAAAGGCGAGCAAGTTGGAAGTCAGTGCGTCTGTGCGTGGCAGATCGAGTGTGTGAAAAGATGCAGCCCAGCTAGTCGGAGCGTCGCTGTTCAGATAGGCTGTGGCGGTGCGATGTGTGCCATCCGCGTGTCCGGCGAGAATGATATCAAGCCTTTCAGCCTTCACCATCTCGTCTCGACAGCCCATCGTGATGACGATGACGGGTCTGGACTTGACCGCAATGACCCGAGGATAGGGAAGCGAGTCAATGCCACCATTCTGTGCGGATGAAGACTGCAATTGCTGGGCGCGCTGTTCGGGTGACGATGCGCGTGCTGGCTCAATAGGATAGAGTCGGATGCTGATGATTGCTACTCGATGTATCGTGTTGTCCATGTGAGCGCGAGTAGTGCGCTGGCGATCCGGCGTGTGCTTCCGTCGCCACAACGCTGCTCTCCTCCTCCTTTCACGCCATCTCGGCCTATGCCGGAGGATCTTTGTAAAACGGACTGCCAATGGTGACGGCTGTCGAGGAGTGCGAATGGTCGGAAATGCGGCGAGACGGAGGCATGGGCTGCTGGTGCGACTGGATACCTACCGAGGCGGCCGAGCCGTTGACGGCTGCGCGGAACGCAGTTCGCGCACTGTTGAACAAGTTGGCCATGGTGATGATGGCTAACCTAGTCGAAAAGAAGAGGTGAGGGGATGGAGGTGTAGGTGGCGACGGAGAGGAGAGAAGGAGTGGGCTTGGACTGGCAGCGCGTGGATTTGTGATCGGGTTGTGGGCCCAGCGCTTCCAAGCCTAGCCTAGCCTGCGACCTGGGAGACGAGCGACGAGCGACGCCGCACCCTCCAGAAGCCAAAGCCTGCCAGGCAGCTCAGACGGATCCTTCCATCTCGAGACTCGCTCTCTTCCGAATCGTCCGGCTGGAAATTCATTCCCACTGTGCCGTCTGCTGTGCTGTTTTTTCTCTCGTCTCCTTCTCACGAGGCCCGGGAATTTTCGCGCGCCTGGCTGGGCCGGAAATCCAATTTGGCCCAGAATTTCCAACTGCAGCGCGCGACAGTCGTTTGAATTTCTCGTCGGGCCTCAACTTCAACCCATGCGCAAAGGCAGTCCCATTTGAAATCCACCTGGCTTGGCCGCGCCTGGCCTCGCTGCGCTGCGCTGCGCTGTGGGGCCGTCGCATTTGTAATCCAGCCAACGCCCGCGTGTTGCTTCCAAGTCGACAGCGCCAACCGCTCCGCTTAGCCAATCAGGGTCTTTCGAAAACACCCGAGCCATCCTCTCTCGCACGGTACAGCCCCTCTCCCACTGCCACTTGACAGCAGCATGTCATCCTCGCACATGACGACTTTCAGTCCCGCGGCCTTGAACGACAATCTGTGGATCATGTGAAGCTCGACATTGCTTGAGTGTGTGTGCCTGGAAGCTCAGCTCATGCTGCCCCAGACTCTGGCACATAGCGAGGCTGCAGAAACAGCTCGGACAGCTTGCGGCTGAGCGCCTGGCCGATCTTCTTGCGTGGATCGAGACCGTCGGTGCAGCTGGACAGCATGGCGTCGGCCCCGCCCGGCTCGTCGTGCGCCTCTGCGAGCGCGTCGGTGAGCTCGCGCATGGTGCTGTACACCGCCAGCACCTCGCGCACCTTTTCGGCACTCATGCCCTTGACGCACAGCAGCATCTTGCCAAAGATCTCCTTGGACGTCAGGCCGCCGCTCTTGCTGTTGAGCGCCTGGAACGCCTCGAACGACGTGAGCATCGACGCCGAGGGCGATTTCGACTGCAGCTCGTCGCGCGTCGGGAGGAAGCTCGAGCGCGAGATCAGCGCGCTAGGCATCACCGACAGATCTCGGTGCTCGTAGATCCTGCGAATCATGCCATCCATCGCTGCAAGATAGTCGATGCTGGCAGTCAGGCCAGACGTGCGCTCGACAAAGAATCCATCGACGACCTGCGAGCTGCTGAGCGCCGTCTGGATCTGCGGGCCAAACTTGCGCATCTGATTCTCCACGTCGTGATCCTCAATCAAATAGAGCACCTTGGCGACGCCCGAAGAAGACAGTCGGAACTTCTGGTCTCTCCAGCGTCCGTCGAGGATCGAACTGGTCAGATCGTCCAGTCGCTTCCTCTCGACAATGTGGTCCAGCACCACCTCGTCTTCCTCTCCGCCCTTTGGCTCCTTTCGACGTGCGATCCAGACGGCATCGCCCACCTCGAGGGCGCGCGTCTCCACGTCCACCCCGCGCTCCAGCAGCAGCGTCGCGATCGGCTCGCGCTCTTGTCGGCGGCCCGGTCGGTGTCGCTCGCGGTTGTCGACCAGAAGATGGATGCTGTAGCTGCCTGCGGTCAGAATCTCGGGTTCGAAGTTGGACACGCGCGTCTGCAGAGCCGCCTCTTGCTCGTCGTCGGACCAGTCGTCGTCCAGATCCGACACCTCCTCGGCCTGCCTGCGATCAACGTCTGCGGGTTGTACGATGGAGTCGCCCAGCCCAGCATCACGAGCAAGCGTCTCTGAGACCATGGCGCCCTCGTCGCTCAGGCTGTATCGTGCAGGATTGCCCGATTGCAGCACGTATCCTTTGGCGATCAGAGTCTTGATGCTGGTCCACCCCGTGTAGAAGGAACGAGAGCCTCCGGAGCCGCCTGCTGTCGCAGCGTGGCTTGAGAGCGGCACCGCAGCCGATGAGCGCGAAGACGAGGCGCCGCTCTCGTACTCGGTGTCCGAGTACGGACGGGCTGCATTGATGAGCTGCGTCTTCGATACGTTGGGCGTGCAGGATGAGGTGCTGCTTCGCGTGAGGATATGCAGGCCCACCAGAAGCCCGTATGCGCCGGAGCGGTGCTGCGGCACGTAGGCGCGCTTCTTTGTCGGGCGATCCGTCGTAGCTGTCGTTTTCCTTTTGGCAGTGGATGCACTTGCACCCTCGGTCGGCTCTTCCGTGTCGCCTCCTTGAGCTTCGGCTGGCCCGGAGGTTCGCTTCGACGTCGAGCCTGCGCGCGAGGCTGTCATGCGACCAGGCAAGAGAAGCGAGAGATCAGTCGTCAGAGCATGCGGGCCAAGCCCTCGACTCGAGCGCAGGGCAATACTCACGGCGCTCTGGTACGGGCTTTCCATTCTCGCTGCACCATCTCTGCAGGTCCTGCTCGAGCTTGTTGGCGATCGTCGGTCCGATGCCCGCGAGCTGCGTGGTCTGGCATGGGTGCTGGAACTCGATCGGACACGACGCCAGCGACTGATGCGCTTTCCTGTACGTCCGCGCCACCTTGGATCCTTTCGCCTGTGCTTCTTCGATCCAAGCGGCCAGGAAGGTGAGCCAGAGCGTGTTGCCTCCCGCCGTGCTGTCGGTCTCGGTGTTCATGGTGCAGTCGTTCGCTGCCTGTTCGCGGTCCAGGTCGGCTTGATCAGATCAACCTCCGATCGCTGTGGCGGTGTGTCGGAGCCACCGAGATGCCCTGTGGGCGTGTTGGGGCCAGAGTGACTCTGTTGATTAGGCTGGTGATGGACGTCGCAACCTCATTAGCGGCCCAGCCGAATCGTGGCTTTCCCACCCTCGAGGCTGCAGGAAAAACGCATGCAGTGCCGTGTGGAGGGTGAGGCGAGAACAACACCCGTCCTCAAGCTTGCTCATTCCCGCTTAACGCGAGGATTTCGAGACGCGCTCGAGTTGGGCCCTGCAGCGCCTGCGGAGTGCGTTTCGCCAGAGACGGCGCGAGTCGACCGAGCCGCGACACGCCAGATGCACCTTGGCACGACATTTTGACGTCCTGTTTTCTGTGCCTGAAATTCACTCCGGCTTTTCGTGGCCGTACTTTTTCTGGGAATGGCGTCTACACTGCCCGACTGAAGATAGCAGCAAGTGCGATCTACCGGACCACTGCCTGGGTCTGCAGCACAAGGAGTAACGACCATTGCATTACACCGCCAAAGAGGCTCACAGCGTCTGTCCCGGCGCATTCGCAGGGCCATCGGCGGCAAGCATCGGGCAGGATCGTACTTCATCGTGCAAAGATCGGCCAAGCTGGCACCCTCCGCCGGTGCTATCGATGCGAGCAGCATGAGATGGGACGGCGCATCTGGCACATTGCGCTGCTAAAGCCGACTTCGGCCTTTGGAGCCAGGTACATCGGACTCTGCTTGTCAAGGCAGCATCTCGACCAACGCAGCTCAGACGGATTGCAGCTCGCATCCGACACCGTCTTGGCAGCCACTACAAAATAGGCAAGGGTCAGCTGCGAATTCGGGAGATCCGGTCGGAAAAATTGGCCCGCCGTGCCTTTTTTTTTTTTTTTTTTTTGCGGAAAGCAGGCGGGATTGAAGCGCCACCTGCCAATTTGCGCATTTTCCCCCCAACAAGTGCGTCGATTCGAACTTTTGCCAGATAGCGGCTACCGACGTCGCCCCTCGCCCCTGGCGCACTCGTGCAGCCCTAGCATCCATCCTGCCGTCTACTCTACATGGCGGCGATGCGATGCGAGGCACAGCCTTTCCGAGGCGATCCCGGAGCATCACGGAATGCCCTCCCCGTCGAGGCGAATGCATCGGGTCGGCAACCCCGATGAGCCGTCCGAATTTCTCTCCCCAACGTGGCGGCAAGGGTCCGGCTCGGCGCGGCGCGAGTTCCCAACATCTGCAAAGCGACGGCGAGCTGCTGCCCCACCTAGGCCGTGTGGCTTTGCCATGAATCTTTGCCTACGTTGACGAGCTCATGTCTTTTGTCACTCAATCGTCGTCTGTGCACAAAAGAAATATCGATGGAAAGACAGCGACAAAGGCAGCGTCGGCATGGCCGACTAACTGGCACAGTCAGGCTCACTGACAGCTTTGGAAGCGTGCGGTGACGGAAAGCCTAGCGTGGAGAAGTGCCGGCTGGTGTAGTCTATCAAGAGTGTTCGGAGACGCCGCTGTCCCAAAATTCGCGGCTGAGCGCTGTAAATAAATTAGAGACGCGGCGAGTCGAATTCTCCGCGTGGGCTTGCTGGGGCGATTTAACTTTCTGTCGCTTCTTCTATCCTTGCCAGCTTCCGATGGGCTTCGGGGAGTCGACACTTTGCCATGCATCGATCATGGTGGAGCCGAGAAGGAAGCTGAAGCCATCTTTGCCGAAAACAGAAAGCGACGAGCAGCCACGTTATGCTTTGAGGATACAGAGCAGGTCAGGCTGGGGCGAGTGGGGCAGGTGGAGGCAGCAGCAACCAATTCGGCTTTGCCCAATCGATGCCGCCGATGGATGGGTGGGATGGCCCGTGTGCCCATTGCGCTCAGGTTGGGGAAAACCCAATTTCCGACCAAAAAAAACGGCAGCAAAGCGCTCTGGTGTTGAGTGGAGGTTGGCGCGCCGAGCCGAGCGCATTTTCTTTGGGTGGGGGGAAAAAGAGGGCGAGTCGCGAGTCCCAGCGCAGCGTCGAGTGTTGTTGTGTGCAGCGGCGGGAGGGCTTCGCAGGAGCCCAAAAGGGTCTGCTCTGCCTGCTCCGAACGATATCCGAGATTTTTTTTTGGTGGCGCGTTGGAAATTGTTGAGCCGGAAGCTGTCATCGATTTTTTTTTTTTTTTTTTGGCTACGCGCTCGCTTGCACTGGCCATGTGCCTCGCGACGCAACGCAAAGGCAAAGCAAGCGCTCGAGTTGGTCAGTGCAGCCGAGCTGGACGGCGGCCTTCTAACGCTGCTGCTGCTGTTGCTCTCGCCGTGTTGGCGTTGGCGTTGCAGGGCAAAGGCAACTGCATCCCGACGCTCGTAAGGCTTCAAGGCAGCAGGAGAGGCGGCAAGAAAGGCAGGGAGAAAGGCAGAGGCTCGTGCGTTTGCCATCTCGAGCCTTCCAGTCTTTTTGGCTGCGCCGTTAGTTCCGCCCGAAGGTCCACACTTTCCAAGGCAACGAACGAACGAACGAACGTCGTCGGGCGTCAGCATCCCTCACGCCCTGGTCAATCTATCGCAAAGCCCGCTTTTTTGGTGCCCCACTCTGACTGCTGAAGCTGAGCTTTGGTTTGGCCGGCGTCGACCTCCCTCTCCACCTTATCTTCTCACCATCATCACCTCCGCCTTCGGCATCACCCCCTCCCTTCATCTCGCACCCTCTCGCTCCGCAACACATCGACGCCGCCATATCGCTGGCTCGACTGCAACGCCCACTTTGCAAACCACCTGCAACCTCGTCGTCAAGGTCTCCCTCACCCTTGATCTACCGGTGCAATCCCCATCCTGTCTCGACTTTACGACCTAAAAAGCAGTTCGTCGCCGGCTCCCTCTCTGGCTTCCTTCTGTTTCCTACCTCTCCCTCTCTATCGCTCGGCCCGCCTTCTTGCCTTTCTTGAGCTCCCTCGCTCGGAAAAGCAACAAGCAATCCTCCGTTCGCACGCAAAGCCAAACTCGTCTTTGGCTGTCCCTGGAATTGCCGCGACTTTCGCTGTGCTCCTCCTCCTCCTAGAGCTGCTTTCTTGATCTCGCTCGATCTGCGTCAAGCTCGCATCCTCCGCCATCATGCCGACTCCTGACCACCAGGCTGTCAGCCACTTTATCGGTAAGCTCCGAATTGCGCCTCCCCCCGGGAGCCTCCGGAATTCATTTTTGACGGAAAGAGACTGACAACTTCGCCCCATGATTCGAAACTTATACAGGCGGCAACCCGCTCGACACCGCTCCCGCGGGTGCTGTCGCCGACTTCATCCGCAAGCAGGGCGGTCACAGCGTCATCACCAAGGTGCTCATTTGCAACAACGGTATCGCCGCCGTCAAGGAGATCCGCTCCATCCGCAAGTGGGCCTACGAGACCTTTGGCGATGAGCGCGCCATCGAATTCACCGTCATGGCCACCCCCGAGGACCTCAAGGTCAACGCCGACTACATCCGCATGGCCGACCAGTACGTCGAGGTGCCCGGTGGCTCCAACAACAACAACTACGCCAACGTCGACCTCATCGTCGATGTCGCCGAACGCGCCGGCGTCCACGCCGTCTGGGCCGGCTGGGGTCACGCTTCCGAGAACCCGCGTCTGCCCGAGATGCTCGCCGCTTCCAAGCACAAGATCATCTTCATCGGCCCTCCCGGCTCCGCCATGCGATCCCTCGGTGACAAGATCTCCTCCACCATCGTCGCCCAGCACGCCGACGTGCCCTGCATGCCCTGGTCCGGTACCGGCATCAAGGAGACCATGATGAGCGAGCAGGGCTTCCTCACCGTTTCGGACGATGTCTACCAGAAGGCGTGCATCCACACCGCCGAGGAAGGCCTCGAGAAGGCAGAGAAGATCGGCTTCCCCGTCATGATCAAGGCCTCCGAGGGAGGCGGAGGAAAGGGTATCCGCAAGTGCACCAACGGCGAAGAGTTCAAGCAGCTCTACAACGCCGTCCTCGGTGAGGTGCCCGGCTCGCCCGTCTTCGTCATGAAGCTCGCCGGCCAGGCCCGCCACCTCGAGGTTCAGCTGCTCGCCGATCAGTACGGCAACGCTATCAGTATCTTCGGCCGTGACTGCTCCGTCCAGCGTCGTCACCAGAAGATCATCGAGGAGGCTCCCGTCACCATCGCTCCCGAGGATGCTCGCGAGGCCATGGAGAAGGCCGCCGTGCGTCTCGCAAAGCTCGTCGGCTACGTCTCCGCCGGTACCGTCGAGTGGCTCTACTCGCCCGAGTCCGGCGAGTTCTCCTTCCTCGAGCTCAACCCGCGTCTCCAGGTCGAGCACCCCACCACCGAGATGGTCTCCGGCGTCAACATCCCCGCCGCCCAGCTCCAGGTCGCCATGGGTATCCCTCTCTACTCGATCCGAGACATCCGAACCCTCTACGGCATGGACCCTCGCGGCAACGAGGTCATCGACTTTGACTTCTCCAGCGCCGAGTCCTTCAAGACCCAGCGCAAGCCCCAGCCCCAGGGTCACGTCGTCGCCTGCCGTATCACCGCCGAGAACCCCGACACTGGTTTCAAGCCCGGCATGGGTGCGCTCACCGAGCTCAACTTCCGCTCCAGCACCTCCACCTGGGGTTACTTCTCCGTCGGCACCAGCGGTGCCCTCCACGAGTACGCCGACTCGCAGTTCGGTCACATCTTCGCCTACGGCGCCGACCGTTCCGAGGCGCGCAAGCAGATGGTCATCTCGCTCAAGGAGCTCTCGATTCGCGGCGACTTCCGTACCACCGTCGAGTACCTCATCAAGCTGCTCGAGACCGACGCCTTCGAGTCCAACAAGATCACCACCGGCTGGCTCGACGGCCTCATCCAGGACCGCCTCACCGCCGAGCGTCCCCCCGCCGACCTCGCCGTCATCTGCGGTGCGGCCGTCAAGGCGCACCTCCTGGCGCGCGAGTGCGAGGACGAGTACAAGCGCATCCTCAACAAGGGCCAGGTGCCTCCTCGTGACACGATCAAGACCGTCTTCTCCATCGACTTCATCTACGAGAACGTCAAGTACAACTTCACCGCCACCCGCAGCTCCGTCTCCAGCTGGGTGCTCTACCTCAACGGTGGACGCACGCTGGTGCAGCTCCGTCCCCTCACCGACGGCGGTCTGCTCATCGGTCTCTCTGGCAAGTCGCACCCCGTCTACTGGCGTGAGGAGGTCGGCATGACCCGCCTCATGGTCGACTCCAAGACCTGCCTCATCGAGCAGGAGAACGACCCCACCCAGATCCGCTCGCCCTCGCCCGGTAAGCTCGTCCGCTTCCTCGTCGACTCGGGCGACCACGTCAAGTCGGGTCAGGCTATCGCCGAGATCGAGGTCATGAAGATGTACCTGCCCCTCGTCGCCGCCGAGGACGGTGTCGTCTCCTTCGTCAAGACCGCCGGTGTGGCGCTCAGCGCCGGCGACATCATCGGTATCCTCTCGCTCGACGACCCCAGCCGTGTGCAGCACGCCAAGCCCTTCGCCGGTCAGCTGCCCGACTTTGGCCTGCCCATCATCATCGGCAACAAGCCCCACCAGCGCTACTCGTACCTGCTCGAGGTGCTCAACGACATCCTCGACGGTTACGACCAGAGCTTCCGCATGCAGGCCGTCATCAAGGAGCTCATCGAGACGCTCCGCAACCCCGAGCTGCCCTATGGCCAGGCCTCCCAGATCCTGTCCAGCTTGGGCGGCCGTATCCCCTCGCGTCTCGAGGATGTGGTGCGCAACACCATCGAAATGGGCCACTCCAAGCACATCGAGTTCCCCGCTGCCCGTCTGCGCAAGCTCACCGAGAACTTCCTGCGCGACAGCGTCGACCCTGCGATCCGCAACCAGGTGCAGATCACCATCGCTCCGCTCTGCCAGCTCTTTGATGCGTACGCCGGCGGTCTCAAGGCGCACGAGGGCAACGTTCTCGCCTCGTTCCTCCAGAGGTACTACGAGATTGAGTCCAAGTTCACGGGCGAGGCCGACGTGGTCCTCGAGCTCCGTCTGCAGGCCGACGGCGACCTGGACAAGGTCGTCGCCCTCCAGACTGCCCGCAACGGCATCAACCGCAAGAACGCCCTGCTGCTCACCCTGATGGACAAGCACATCAAGGGCACCTCGCTCGTCTCGCGCACCAGCGGCGCCCAGATGATCGAGGCTCTGCGCAAGCTCGCCTCGCTCCAGGGCAAGTCGACTGCGCCCGTCGCGCTCAAGGCCCGCGAGGTCTCGCTCGACGCCGACATGCCCAGCCTTGCCGACCGTTCTGCCCAGATGCAGGCCATCCTCCGCGGCTCCGTCACCTCGTCCAAGTACGGAGGTGACGACGAGTACCACGCGCCCTCGCTCGAGGTGCTGCGCGAGCTCAGCGACTCGCAGTACAGTGTATACGACGTGCTCCACAGCTTCTTCGGCCACCGCGAGCACCACGTCGCATTCGCTGCGCTGTGCACCTACGTCGTGCGCGCCTACCGCGCCTACGAGATCGTCAACTTTGACTACGCCGTCGAAGACTTTGACGTCGAGGAGCGCGCCGTGCTCACCTGGCAGTTCCAGCTTCCTCGCAGCGCATCTTCGCTCAAGGAGCGCGAGCGCCAGGTGTCCATCAGCGATCTCAACATGATGGACAGCAAGAAGATCCGCGCGGCTCCCGAGCTCCGCACGGGTGCCATGACCAGCTGCCCCGACGTGGCTGATATCCCCGACCTGCTGCCCAAGGTGCTCAAGTTCTTCAAGACCTCGGCCGGCGGTGCGCCCATCAACGTGCTCAACGTTGCCGTCGTCGACCAGGGCGACTTTGTCGACGCCGAGGTGCGAAGCAAGCTCGCCGAGTACACCAACGCCTGCAGCAAGGCCTTTGCCTCGGCTCGCATCCGCCGTGTCACCTATCTGCTCTGCCAGCCGGGCATGTACCCCTTCTTTGCCACCTTCCGCCCGAGCGAGCAGGGTATCTGGGCCGAGGAGAAGGCGATCCGCAACATCGAACCCGCGCTGGCCTACCAGCTGGAGCTCGACAGGGTCAGCAAGAACTTCGAGCTCACCCCGGTGCCTGTGTCGTCGTCGACCATCCACCTCTACTTTGCCCGCGGTATCCAGAACTCGGCCGACACTCGATTCTTCGTGCGCTCGCTCGTCCGTCCGGGCCGCGTGCAGGGCGACATGGCCGCCTACCTCATCTCGGAGTCGGACCGCATCGTCAACGACATCCTCAACGTCATTGAGGTGGCTCTGGGTCAGCCGGAGTACCGCACTGCCGATGCGTCGCACATCTTCATGTCGTTCATCTACCAGCTCGACGTGAGCCTCGAGGATGTGCAGAAGGCGATCGCCGGATTCCTCGAGCGTCACGGCACGCGCTTCTTCCGCCTGCGCATCACCGGTGCCGAGATCCGCATGATCCTCAGCAGCCCCAACGGCGAGCCTCGCCCCATCCGCGCCTTTGTCACCAACGAGACCGGTCTTGTCGTGCGCTACGAGACGTACGAGGAGGAGGTCGCCGCCGACGGATCGGTCGTGCTGCGTGGCATCGAGCCGCTGGGCAAGGAGGCGACGCTCAACGGCCAGAGCGCCCACTTCTCCTACACGACCAAGGTCGCCCTGCAGTCGCGCCGATCGCGCGCTCACGCTCTGCAGACGACGTTCGTGTACGACTTTATCGACGTGCTCGGACAGGCTGTGCGTGCCTCGTGGAGGAAGGTCGCTGCCAGCAAGATCCCCAGCGAGGTGATCAAGTCGAGCGTCGAGCTTGTCTTTGACGAGCAGGAGAACCTGCGCGAGGTCAAGCGTGCTCCCGGCATGAATAACATCGGCATGGTCGCCTGGCTCGTCGAGGTGGTCACGCCCGAGTACCCGACTGGACGCAAGCTCGTGGTGATTGGAAACGATGTCACCATCCAGGCCGGTTCGTTCGGCCCCGTCGAGGACCGCTTCTTCGCGGCGGCCTCGAAGCTGGCGCGCGAGCTTGGCGTACCTCGCCTCTACATCTCGGCCAACTCGGGTGCGCGTATCGGCCTGGCCACCGAGGCTCTGGACCTGTTCAAGGTCAAGTTCATCGGCGACGACCCGGCCAAGGGCTTCGAGCACATCTACTTGGACGACGAGTCGCTGCATGCCGTCCAGGCCAAGGCTCCCGGCAGCGTTGTGACCAAGCCTACGCAGGCCGCCGACGGCAGCGTGCACAATGTGATCAGCGACATCATCGGCAAGCCTCAGGACGGCCTGGGTGTCGAGTGTCTCTCGGGCAGTGGTCTCATTGCCGGTGAGACGAGCCGCGCCAGGGATCAGATCTTCACGGCGACGATCGTCACGGGCCGCAGTGTGGGTATCGGTGCCTACCTCGCGCGCCTGGGCGAGCGTGTGATCCAGGTGGAGGGCTCGCCGCTCATCCTGACGGGTTACCAGGCGCTCAACAAGCTGCTCGGACGTGAGGTTTACACGTCGAACCTGCAGCTCGGTGGCCCGCAGATCATGTACAAGAACGGTGTATCGCACCTGACGGCGCAGGACGACCTGGACGCCGTCAAGGCATTTGTCAACTGGATGTCGTACGTGCCTGCGCAGCGCGGCGGCCCGCTGCCCATCATGCCCACTGCCGACACGTGGGACCGTGCCGTGACCTACCAGCCTCCTCGTGGTCCGTACGACCCGCGCTGGCTGATCAACGGCAAGCGCGAGGACGACGGCACCAAGCTCACCGGTCTCTTTGACGAGGGCTCGTTTGTCGAGACGCTCGGCGGCTGGGCCACTTCGGTGGTGACGGGTCGTGCGCGTCTGGGCGGCATCCCCGTCGGTGTGATCGCGGTGGAGACGCGCACGCTGGAGCGTGTGGTGCCTGCCGACCCCGCGAACCCGAACTCGACGGAGCAGCGCATCATGGAGGCGGGCCAGGTGTGGTACCCGAACTCGGCGTACAAGACGGCGCAGGCCATCTGGGACTTTGACAAGGAGGGCCTGCCGCTCGTCATCCTGGCCAACTGGCGAGGCTTCTCGGGCGGACAGCAAGACATGTACGACGAGATCCTCAAGCAGGGCTCCAAGATTGTCGACGGACTGTCTTCGTACAAGCAGCCCGTGTTTGTGCACATTCCGCCCATGGGCGAGCTGCGTGGTGGCTCGTGGGTGGTGGTGGACTCGGCGATCAACGACAACGGGCTGATCGAGATGTCGGCCGACGTGAACAGCGCGCGCGGCGGTGTGCTCGAGGCGGCGGGTCTTGTCGAGATCAAGTACCGTGCGGACAAGCAGCGCGCGACCATGGAGCGTCTCGACAGCGTGTACGCCAAGCTCAGCAAGGAGGCCGCCGAGGCGACGGACTTCACGGCGCAGACGACGGCACGCAAGGCGCTCGCCGAGCGCGAGAAGCAGCTGGCGCCCATCTTCACGGCGATCGCGACCGAGTATGCGGATGCGCACGACCGTGCCGGCCGCATGCTTGCCACGGGCGTGCTGAGGTCGGCGCTGCCGTGGGAGAGCGCGCGACGATACTTCTATTGGCGTCTGAGGAGGAGGATCACCGAGGTGGCAGCCGAGCGCACCATCGCCGAGGCGAACCCGCTGCTCAAGCACGTCGAGCGCGTGGCGGTGCTGCGCCAGTTTGTGGGTGCGGCGGCTTCGGACAACGACAAGGAGGTGGCGGAGCATATGGAGGCGGCGGCCGGCCAGCTTCTCACGGCGACCAAGCAGCTCAAGGCGCAGTACATCCTGGCGCAGATCTCGACGCTCGACCCCGAGCTCAAGGCGCAGCTCGCCGCGTCGCTGCAGTAAGCGCTGCCGTTGTCGGCGGTGTGCCGGGCTTCCACCTTTTGGCTCGTGACCGCAGCAGCGCGGAGCGTGGATTGAGGGATCCGCGTTCCGTCTGCTGGTTGCGCGCTCGGAGGCAGGCCCGGCTTGGGCTCAGTTGGCGCGCGGCAAGGATGCGACTTGACGACTGAGGGGTTGTCACCGCATCCGTGCTGCTTGTTCTTTCTCTTCTCTCCTCCTTTTTCTTCCCGGGGTTCCCCAATGTGCTCTATTTCACCGTATAGACTCTGACTGCAATTTTTGATCCGGCTTCATTACGTTCGACGATGTGAAAGGGACTTGGGTGCCCTAGAGTGATGCGCTCCTGCCGCTTGCTGGGAGGCTCCACTTTGTGCGCGCTCCATTTTGTACTCGAAAAGAAGACGTGCGAGATGAAGGCAAAGGTGAGGAGCCGCTTTCGATGTGTGTGCGAACAGAAGATGATGTGCGGGTGGGGTGGAGACAGGGCGGAAGTTGTGGGAACCAACGCGGATGTGGAGGAAGGAAGCGGAAGCAGGTCGCAGAGCTTAATTTTGCGCACACGCGCACGATGCGTCCGTGTCCAACCTTGTCGTGCGACCTTCATGGACGGTGCGGAAGGGTGCGGATGTCTGCGGCTGCGGACGTCGTCCTTAACTTTTGTCTCGACTTGACACTGTACTTCGCACACTCTCTGGAAGGGTAGGGCTCGCCGGAAGGTGCGCAAGTCATAAAAGGGCGGTTGTTTCGAAGCTGGTGCGTTGATCTCCGCACCTTTGCTCGTGGACTCAGGTAGGACAAGATGGAGGGCCACGCAGCTACGAGCGCCCGGCTGCAGGCGATGGGCAGCCTGGCCATCCGCGACTACCTTAAAACTGCGCTGCCTCAAGAAGACATCCTCGACATCGTCCCCGCCCCTCCCACCCCCTCGGCTAAGCCTGCACCGCAACCGCAGCAAGTTGCCCAGCCGGAGGAGAAGGCCGAGGTGCCATTCTACATCAAGCGTCGGGGCAAAGGTAAAGGCCGTCCGGTCATGTACAACTTGTCCCACTCCAGCGTCGCTCAGCTCTACGGTGAGTTGCCTAAACCTTCGATGCAAAGCAAAACGTGATTTGAAGGCTGACATCTGCGAGACGGTGGGATAGAATACGCGGCGCAGATGGATGTTCCCGAACCAGTGTTTAACCACACCCGTACCGGCGCTTCGTAAGTCCAAACTCGAGCCCTAAAGCCCTTTGGAGGAAAGGTCAGCGCTGACAAGGAGAGATGGAGTAAAGACACCTGCCGAGTTTCACAGTGACGGTCGAGTTCGACGGCCTGCACGCAACGAGCTCGGGCGACGCAGGAAGCATCAAGGAGGCCAAGGAAGATGCGTGCTTCGTTCTCGTTCACCAGATCCTCGCGCGCAACGCCCGACGCATCACACACTGAACATGCCACCACCCAATGTCAAGATCGCTTTTGAAGCAGCTAGGATTTGCGCTGGGAGAGACTGACGCAGTGCAGACAGAACGTCTTGGTGCAGCGTGTGGGGCCGCCACAGAGCGATTCGTCTTCCGATGCCGACGGCGAAGGCGTGCGTTCCCGACGAGACATTTGAGAGCGGCGCGACGAGTGTGAGGTGCCACTAGCCGAAGATCTGACTCGTGTCGACGGTGAACGTCGCACAGGCGTAAATGGAGCGGACACGGCCGGAGGCGATTCCGCAATTCGAGCATGCGATGCAGCACCAGGCTGCCTCTTTTCTGCTATCTGTGGAGACGGCGTGGATCCAGACGCAGCAGAGACCTCGGCGGGTGCTGTAGGACTAGCGTCGCTCTGACCCGCTTGCTGCGGCGATGACAAAGGCGCGCGCTGTGGCTGGCTCGGTGTGGTGCTGCGCAGCGATTCGGGCGTGAGGTTGGGCTCGAGCTTGACGCGCACCTTGCGTGGCGACTGCACGGGCGTAGACTGCACCGGAGGAGGCGCGGCGGTCTGTGTCGACGGCCGATGATGAGTCGGCTGCCCAGGCTCTGGTCCAGCACCGTCGGGCTCGGGCTCTTCGTCGTCTGACACAAGATCGACATAGAGACGCGCAGACTTATCTGCGATTCCAAGCAGGCCCGCCAGGCCGACAATGTCGTTGTACGGCAGCGTCTCGAACGGGGTGGTGCACTGGAGCAGCTGCTCGACATTATGGCGCTTGGTGCGGATCGACTCGACGAGCTCTTCGTCCGAGTCGCTGTGCAGCGTGACGACGTCGGCCTCGTCGTCTTCGGACGAAGAAGAGGCGTCCAGCTCGGGTTGTAGCACAGGCGGCGATGCTTCAGCCTTGACTCTGACCGGAGCAGGAGCTGGTTTTGGCCGTGGTGGACGTGGAGCGGCGGTAGGTGTGATGAGGTCGTAGTCGATCCAGGAGGGATGGTTAAAGTCGACCACGTCGTCGTCATCGTCTTCGTCGTCGGCTGCATGGTCACCAAGCAACGCCTTGCGCTGCGCTTCTGCCTGTAAGAATTCGCGCAAATCGGGGTCGTTGGCGGCTGGGTCGTGGTCGTTTTGGTCGTCATCGGACTGCTGAAAATCAGCATCGAGCTGTTGTGGGCGGTGTGCGTACTCGGGCGCATGGGAGGGGTCGAGGTCATCGTCCGCCTCGTCGTCCTCGTCGAGCTGCCGTGCTTCAGGCCGGTCTTTCCAGCCCTGGAGCTCCTCGTCCTTGATGAATACGCCGAATTCCATGCTCTGCCGCAGACTTCGCAGGCTGCCGCGGTCCTTGACGACGACGATGGGTTCGCCGTTGGCACGGTTGCCGAGATAGATCTCGTCCTGCTCCTGCAAATGGGCGTCTTTGAAGCGTTCAAAGATGCTGTCCCACTTGCGTTTGAGACGCTGCGTGGACTGGTGGTGCAGGTATTCGACCGTCTCGGTGCCGTCGTCGTTGTAGCGCGGGATGGCGGTGCGCATCTGCGAGGTGAACTGCAGGCGACGGCGCTTCGGGGCAAGTCGAGACGGGCCAGCTTCGGCGCCAGCACCCGCCGGATCCATGGCGCTGCTGACAATGCTGGCGTGTTAGCCTGCGGTGGTTGTGTTGGTGCTAGGAGAGGGGGTGGTGGTGGTGTTGGTCTGACGTGCATCTTCAACAGGGCGCGTTTGCATCCTTCAGGGTCCAACGCCATCACATCCCGATTTGCTTCGACTGGTCCCGATGCAATCGAGATGGCACGGTGTTGCTCCACCTCAGACTGTCACGTTCAGCGATGCCTTGGCAAACGCAACGCTCGGGCCGGCTCTTCTCTGCCACTACTCGCCATCAACGCTTCTACACCTATCACTCACCTGCTCGAATCTCAGGGAATTGCAGCAGAGCACTCTCGGCAGGCATGCGCTCGCCATCGCGCTGCCGCACACCATGTACTACGAGCGCAAGGAGCTGATCCAGTCGCTCGACCTGCTGTGCTTTGTGCTCTTCGTCTACACCTGGCTCCTGGACAACCGCACGCTACTGCTGCTCATCAAATCGGCGCTGCAGGTGCAGTTCTGCAATCCGCTGCAGCTGCATCCGACGTGGTCGCTGCCCTTCTTTGTCGTCTTTCTCGCGTGTCTCAACGCCCTCCTCGCACTCGCGCATCTCTGGGCGCCCGCAAGCGCGACCAACAGGGGCGATGCGATCCTCATCGACTTTGTAGGCCAGGATGCGGCACCGGGACGGCTACACATGCTGGGCATCGATCTGTCTGTTGCCTTAGTGCAGCTGCTCATGACGATTGTTGCGTTCGAGTGCGCAAAAGACCAGGCCAAGCAGGATGGAGAGCAGAGTCAACTCGATGACACCACCGAACGCGAGGGCGAGGAGCGTGGACAGGGGTGGGACGTGCGCGACGAAGAGGCGGCGCTGTTTGGACTCGATACCGACGATGAAGCGAGGCGCGAAAGGACGAGTCTGACACACTGCATTGCGGTCGTGCGCTTGCGGCCCATCGTCGACGACATTGTCAAGCGGCAGTTCCTGCCAGACGCGCCGCCCGCAGAGGCTCAGGAAGAGCCACAGCCCCAACAGCCACCGGTTGAGACCGGCGATCGACCGGACACGAGTCGCATACGACGCTTTTCGCGGCGTCCACGCGCAGCGCCAGCAGCTGCCGACGCCGGTGCGCCGCCAGCGTACGCGGGGCTGGGCCCTGTATCCGCCGACGACTCTTGGCCACCCATGTGGCTGATCCTTGCGCGCAACATGGGCGCACGCCTCCCCTCGCTTCCATCTCTTCCCTCTCTTCGCCCCTCAGTCATGAGCCGCTTTGGCCGGTCTCTCACCGCCAACCCGCCTGCAGAGTACACACGTGTCAATACCGAGCCACCCGAACGATAAATGTTTAGCATCGATAGAAACGTTTGCCTTTTGTGTATTTGTAGCGACAAGAAAAAGATGTGCGATTCCTTCAAAACGTTCCTCGTCATTTGTGGGATCAGGGACGATCTGCAAGAACCGGCAAGCATCGCCAATCTTGCACGTTGTATCCCCGCACCTTGCGCCCCTTCCGAAAAAGGAGGCAAGATGACGGGGCGCACAAAGCAAGCAGACGCTTCCACTATGCCCTGGTAGTTTAAGTCACGAGCCGTGGAGAACAATAGGCTCGCAACTAGATAAAACAGGGGTTGCAAAAGCAAAAGAGAGAGAGAGAGAAGATCACCTCAGTCGTAGGGAGGAAAAGGATGCGAAAGAGGAAAAGCGGCAATGCATGCTGGGAGGTTCGGTGGTGGTTGGCGTGGTATTAGATCGTGCGCGTCAATGACAAAGCTGGTCCTCCGATCCCTCGGAAAGCTCGAACGACGACGAGCATCGTATCAGAAAGAAGGATGGATAAGAGAAAGGCTGTTTTCGAAGAAACAAAGGAAATGCTAAAAACACATGTGGGATCGCATCATTCGTCCCTGCGGACGTCGACGATGAGGACCGGGCCCTGGGCTGCATGGACGTCTATCTGTCCACGCGCACAAGATCATCGCCTTTTGGTGTGTGTGTGTGTGTGTGGGTGTGTGTGTGTGGGTGTGTGGGTGTGGTGGTGTCGTGTGGTGATGAGAGCAAGTCGATTAGATGCTCGAGGGGTAGAGCATGATACGAACGCGGGCAGCGAAGGCCTGGGGAGGGATGTTGTGCGCGAACTTGGCACGCACGACACCCGAGTTGCCGTGAGAGCGGGTGATGCGGCCCCAGATGACGCGGATCTTGCTGCCACGCACCTCCTTGGTGGCCTTGTAGACGTAGGCGACGCGCTTGCCAAAGTAGAACTTGGCCTCCTCGGTCTTCTCAACACCCTCGATCTTGATGAGGGAGGTGTGGCACTTGGCCACGCGCTGCGAGCGCTTGTGACCCATGATCCTTCCCTTAACGTAAAGTCGAGACTGTGAAAGTTGGGCAGAAGCGGAAGCGCGGGAACGGGTCAGTGATGCTGTGGGTGGGGACATGTCAAGGAGCCGAACCAGCAACGCAGCCGTAAAACACCGTAGCCGCGGAGGGGAGAGATAGCTGAGCTAGTGATGCGATGTCGGGTGGGGCGATGATTATGGCTGAACGCGTCGGTGGACGGCAGTGTGGGACCTGCAGAGAAGGTCGATACGCGGCATGCGTCGAGTAGTTGATGCCTTTGCGAAGCTGCTGGTGATGCTACTGCTGCTGCTGTGCCGCAGGGGGCCTGGTATCGGATCGTGACGGTGCTGAGCACGCCGACGACTGTATGTACTGCGTCCGCTACGTCGAGTCATGCTAGAGCGTCGATAGAAGCTATGCAGATGACTCTTCCAGCCAACCATCGACCTTCGACCCTTCTGCCCCACCAAATACATGCAAATGCAGAGCTACGGGCTCTTGCTCCGATGCGTTTGCGTTTCAAAGGCGTGTGCTGAATGCAACGGTGACGGAGCGATCCATGCTATTCCTTCGCCCATCCCGGTCGACGACGATTACGCTCCGTAGTGGACGCACTTCTGTCCGTCTGGTTGCACACCACATTGACGATATCCAGGTGGGCCAACAACCGGCAGATGGCATGCACGACTGCGACAGGCGATAGGGCTGCTGCGATGTAGGCATGCAAGGAAGGTGCTTTTGCAAACGACTTGTTGGACGATGCTCCAAAGGCAATGCTCCGATATGCTGCATGTGTTCCGGGTCGATATGTCGGGGATGCGGCGGGGATGTCTGCGCGTATGTATGCTGACGGTGATGCTGGCTGCGTTGCTGTTGGCATTGTGTCGTATGCGAGCTTACCATTTTGACGGAGTATGTGTGTTGATGGTCTTGACGGTGGAATGGAAGGATAGCAATCGCGACTAACGTTGCTGCCTGGCTCGCTGACTGGCGGCGGGTGCGCAGCCAGTGTTGGCGCCGCCCTGTCGATTTCGGGGCAGCTGAGCCCAGCCAAAGCAGCTCTCCGCAGGGCTCTCTGGGATTGTTAGCCAGTGGACCAGCCCGCATCGGCAGCCGCACAATCAAGCCCATCTTCCGAGCCTCAGCTCGCAGCCACGCTCGCTCGCCGGGCAGGCCAAAATGAGCTCGGCCGAGGACACGTGACTGACTTTTGAACTTGGACTTGAAGGAAAATATCAGATCGATCGGGCCTCGTTGGGTCGCCCCATCTCCGATCTCCTCACGCGAGTTCCGAGGATCCCCAACGGCCAGCGAAATTCGAACTGCAGGGACCCTTTTTTGCCTTTGCTGCGTTCGGCAGTTTTTTGTTGGCTCGAACCCCGCGACATTGCCACCACTAACCACCATCGAGCCCTCATCACTCGATCACCTCTTTATACACACACCAATTCGGCCACGATGACGCGCACACGACACGGCAAGAAGACGCACCACGCACGACGCGACGTCAAGCGAGGCATGCGAACGCGCGCACGTAAGCTCGACCCGGACCAGATCCAGGCGAACCTCAACAACCCCCAGAGGCTCGACGAGCTGCAGAATCCCAAGGAGCTCGACGTCGACAAGGCGGGTCTCGGTCTGTTCTACTGCGTCGAGTGCGACCGCAACTTTCCATCCCAGAAGGATCAGCTCACGCACATCGCCTCCAAGCTGCACAAGCGCAGGGCGAAGAAGATCACCGAAGAGCCGGCATACACCATCGAAGAGAGCTTGAGGGCCGTCGGCATTGGAATCGACAACAAGCAGCGTGCCAAGCCTGAAGCGGCAAAGGAGGCTGCTTGATCACAACCACAGCTTCCGATACATACGCTCTTGGTCTGCGTCAGTCACCTCGTCCGATTTATGCTTTGAAGCTGCGCACAGAACGACCTGTTCTTTCTCTCCTTGTTCGCAGAAGGGTCCTCTTCCAGCATCCCTTTCAGGAACTGCTTCACGTACGTTGCCAGTGTGCTACATGCATCATGGCTCGTCTGTTCCGCCTCTGTATACCCCAACTCGATCTCGTCTCCTGCTTTGCAATCATGTATTTTTATTCAATGTTCATCCGCCTAGCTTGATTTCCTTGCCTTGCATGATTGTTCTTCATATTCCGAACGTGCCCCGCCCACCAAAGGTGTGGTGTAAGTTAGCGACCACGGTGAGAGCGCTGACATCGTGCATCCAGCAAGGGTCGGCTGCGCTGCGAGAAAGCGGAGCCCGAATCCCGAGATTTTCTTGACATCCACCAAAGCAACACGGCTCGGAATCTCGAAATGCCCAGTTGGACGCGACTCCACCTTTACCTTTTGTCGATCCATCACTCACCCTCATCAGCTAGCTGCATCGGCCACCATGTCAGGCAGCTCAGCAACGCCCGCGGTGAGCTACGACTGGGGCACGTCTTCGGACTTGAAGACGCTCTACGCCCAGACGTACACCATCTTCACATCGCTGCAGCGCATCCACCACGAGTCGCTCCTCACCGATCGTGCAGGCCATGGCGCATCCGTGCTGCCGTCGGCCGAGACCATCCAATACTACAACAGGATCAGCGGACACTACTCGCGCGCCATCCAGGACTACATCGAACGCGTGCAGCTCGACGACGATGCCGACGTGGACGTTCAACACTGGCAGCAGGCGCAAACCATCCTTCAGCTCGCAGAGGTCCTCTACTACCCCAAAGATGGGCGCGGAGTTAGCGTGGTGGGAGAGGAACTGCTGCACTGGCTCAACTCGTTCGACGTTGCGCCTACCACAGAGGAGGGGCAGGAGATTGCAGAGTCAGCAGTCCCACACGAGCATCCATCCTACTGGGACTATGTGCTGCGCTGCGTGCTGCGCGGCTTTCACACCTCGGCGGCGGCAGTGCTCAAGTCGCTCGACTCGCACCACTCGGCGGTCATCCGCAGGATCGCACAAAAGGCAGCACGCCTGCTCTCGACTCTGCCGCGCTCCACGGCTTTCTCGATGGAGCACGAGTTTGTGAGCGCGCACCGCAGCTGGCTCGCCTCGGTGCGCAAACTCATCAGCGCTCTCGAGCAGGAGATGGACGAAATGGAGGAAGAAGCAGGCAACACCGAGGACGTCGAAGACGAGAGGCTCGAGTACGAAGCGCAATTCCGATGTCTACTCGAGCTCATGGCGGGCGTCAAGGATCGCATCTTTGAAGCCTGCGAAGACTGGCGCGAGGCTCTGGGCGCGTGGGGTACACTCGTGCATCCAACGCTCAAGCGAGACGATGTGCCCACAACGGCGGCTCTCATCCTGGACAAGTTCCCCGTCGACGCCACGCTGGCGAGCGAGGCGGTGCAGCAGCACCTCATCAGGGGCGAGGTGCGTCAGGCGGTGCAAAGGTCGCAGGAGGTGGATGTGTGGCTCGGCGCCCATCTGGGCGATCTGGCGGACAAGGTGGGGCTGCTGGAGGACGAGGTGTCGTTGCAGTCGGATTTGCGGCAGCAGCTCGTGCTCCAGTATGCGCAGCATCTGCTGGACGAGCAAGGGCTGTGGCGCATCAGCATCGACTATCTCGCAGCATGTGGAGACAAGGGCCGGAACAAGATGTCGCATGTCATCCTTTCGGTGCCTTTGGACGGCCCAGAGCAGCAAGACCAAGAGCAGGACAATGCGATGGATGACGACGACGAGGATGTTGCTGCGCCACCCAAGCCTCTCGCACGTGCAGAGCAAGTGCTTCGCGCATGTTCGGAGCACGGCCTCGAGGCCGAGGCGCGTGTGATCTGCCGCCGAATGTCGCGCTCGTGCATGGACAAGGGCGAGTACGGCGTGGCGATCGCATACTGCGTGCGCGCGTCGGACACGGTGCTCATCCGTACGATCGCCGACCGCATCCTGGTCGAATACGTCACGCGAGGCGCCGAGGCGTTTGACGAGATTGTTGATTCGGTGCCGACGTCGTTGATCGCGCCGCAAGACGACGAGCGCGAGTTTGGGCGTCCGACGCTCTTTTCCAAGCGACTGGCATTCCTCGCGCGCTTCCGCGACTTCCACCGCCTCTACGCCGATGGACAATGGACGGCGGCAGCGAGCCTGCTGGTGGAGCTGGTGACCACCGAAGCGGCGCCCGAGCGCTTCCTGGCGGTGCTGCTCGTCGACGCGATCCCCATGCTCGAGGACGGACAGGCGACGTGGTTCGACCGCGCACAGACGTTCGAGATGATCCGCATCGTCGAGCGCATCACCAACGCCGTGGCCATGCATCCCGACATGGCACACCACTTCCTCGGCTACCTCGACCAGCTGCTCGGCGTAGACACCGACCAGAACCAGCCGCACAAAGGGCAGCAGGTGATGGCAGGATTCAAGGCGTCGGACAAGCTGGATGCGGTGCGTCTGTCACTTGCACGCAACCTGGCGCGTGTGGGTGTGATGCAAGTAGGCATTGCGTGAAGGGGCAATACAGCATTTTGCTCTATACGATGTTTGCTCTGAGTCCGGATTGTGAGAATCAAGATTGGCAAATGCTTCACAGAGCGTGGCAGCGTTGGTCTGATCGGGGTGGAGGGAAACTGCCGCGCGACTCAGTCCAACACGCTGCGAATGGCCGAGGAAACGCGCTGAGCTGGGTCAGAAAAGTCGCGCTCCGTGCGGCGAGTCGCGTAGAGTGGGGCGGGCGCTCTTCCCAAAAGAACAACAGCTGCTGCGCCATCACCTCCTCTCCACCATCCCACCACGGCCGCTCTCGCCTGCCACATCTCTATCCCGCTCGACCTGCTCGCCATCCCACTGTACATCAGCACTCCTGACAATGGATTCAAAAGGCAAGGGTAAGGCGACCGACGCCACCTCTGCCGCCGCCGCCGACCAGGACCTCCTGCCCTGGGTGGAAAAGTACCGTCCCGTCACGCTCGACGACCTCGTCTCGCACAAGGACATCACATCGACCATCCAGAACTTCATCGACAAGAATCGCCTCCCGCACCTGCTCTTCTACGGTCCGCCGGGGACGGGTAAGACGTCGACGATCCTCGCCATGGCGCGGAAGATCTACGGCGCTCAGTTCCGCAATAGCGTGCTCGAGCTCAACGCCTCGGACGAGAGAGGAATCGACGTGGTGAGGGAACAGATCAAGAGCTTTGCCAGCACAAAGAGCGTGTTTGGTGCAAAGGCCGGCTTCAAACTCATCGTGCTCGATGAAGCAGATGCCATGACGCAGGCTGCCCAAGGCGCCCTGCGAAGAGTCATCGAGCAGTACACCAAGAACGTGCGCTTCTGCATCATCTGCAACTACGTCAACAAGATCATCCCCGCCATCCAGTCTCGCTGCACGCGCTTCCGATTCAACCCGCTCGAACCAGACCAAGTCGAGTCGCGTCTTCAGCACGTCATCGAATCCGAGCACTGCAACATCACCCCTGGCGGCAAGGAAGCGCTGCTCAAGCTCTCGCGCGGCGACATGCGTCGGGCACTCAACGTGCTCCAAGCCTGCCACGCCGCATCCGACCACATCGACGAAACGGCAGTGTACAACTGCACCGGCAACCCCCACCCCGAGGACATCGAGGCTGTCCTCAAGTCCATGATGCAGGACGAATTCACCACTGCCTTCAACACCATTGTCGCACTCAAAACCGCAAAGGGCATCGCGCTCGCAGACATGATCAGCGGCGTCTACGACCTCCTCGCCAGCATAAAGCTGCCCCCAAAGTCCAGGATCTACCTCCTAGACCATCTCGCAGATACAGAGTAAGCACACATCCCGCATTTCATCATCACCAGGACAGCGGCATACTGACATCCACCAATATCTTCTCCGCTCACGCGATTCAAGGCACAGACTCAGCACGGGCGGATCAGAGAAGTTGCAGCTCACAGCGCTGCTCGGAGCAGTCAAGATCGCAGTCGAACTGTCGCAGGCCTAGATCCCCACAATTCACAAATGCGCACTGCAATCACACTTCCATCGGCACACTTGTGCTCCTGCATCAAAATGACCACTCGTGCATCATCTCAGTGAAAGGGCATCACTTCGGTTCGTCATTCGTGAGCAAAGGAGGAGAGACAAAAGAAAATCGATTCCATCAGACTTGGAGCATTGGTGTATACACGTCTCAATCCCTCTCGTCAGGCCGCCGCCGGCTGCGGCTGCGTCTGCCACACCAGATCGAGTTCCTCGCGCAGCGTCTCCTCGCGGAATCGCAGCCGGATGTCGGGCACGTTGCTCTTGGCCACCACGTTGCCGCGCGGACCCGGCAGCTGGAAGTTGGGCCCCAGCCAGTGGCGCTTGATCTCCATCTCCCATCCGGACTGCAGCACCGAGTTGCGCGCCAACTCGCACATGTCCGCCGGCGTCAGCTTGTAGATCTGCGTCGCCACCGAGTACTCCTCCAGCAGCGGCTCCTTGGACAGATGGAACTGCAGCGGGTCGTCCGTGCTGATCGACACGTTCATGCCCATCTTGAGGAACGTCGGGAACGGGTTGCGCTCGTACGACAGGAACAGCGCATTGTTGCTGAGCGGCGACATGGCCAGTCCAATCTGCTTGAGATAGTAGAGATACTGCAGAGCCGGTACCTTGCGCAGCAAGATACCGTGTGAGATCGACTGCGACGTCAGGAAGGCAGCGGCCATGTGGTCGGTGTCGCCAGCCTCGCCCGCGTGCGGTCGCAGCACAAACGTGTTGAAGCCACGCAGCTTGCGCCACTGGTTCAGGCTCGAGAGGTTGGCAAACATGTAGTAGAGCCAGTAGTTGTACGGCGGACTGTCCTTAAAGTCCCACAGCTTGGGCACGGGGAACTTTTTGTGCACGCGTCGCTCGGGCTTGCTCTCGTCGTCGACCAGGTCAAAGCCAATGACGCGCTGGAGGAAAACGTGCAGCTTGGGATGGCTCTGCGGATTCTGCGTCACCTCGAACAGAGGCTCAAAGACGTTGCGGATGATCTGCTCAAAGTTGTCCACCGTGCCGTTGGCCTTGTACACGTCGTAGAGCCTGGGCACCTGGATGAGCCATCGCACGTTGGGACTGAAGAGTCCGTTGTCCACCACCCAGCTGGCGAGCTTGTCCCACTCGGCGCGCGTGCGGCCGTAGATGGAGACGCGGTACTCGGCCATCTGGTACTTGCTCTGCTCGAGATCGTTCATGACTTCCTTGGTGAGCTCGGCGAGATACCTGCCCTTGATGAGGTTGTCGGTCTTGAGGAAGATCTCGCGCAGACGCGATTCGCCCATGGGGTTGTATTTGAGGTTAAACTTATCGAAGCGGTGGAAGGCGTCTTGGTGGGCGTGCATGTCGAGCGTGTCGATGCTGAGGTCGTAGGCGGTGAGCTTGAGCGACTCGAACACCTGCTGCAAGGTGAGCGCCTTGCCGTCTCTGTGGATGACGACGTCGTCGGGGAAGCGCTTGATCTTGGCCTTGATGAAGCGGAGCAGATGCTTCTGGTTCATGGAAGCGCTGTGGTGGACGTGCGTGTCGACCTTACGCACGTTGTAAAAGTCACGATGAGGTACGCGCTTCATGTCGGCAAGCTCGCGGTACTCGTTGAGCAGGAAGTAGAGGTTCCACTTGCTCTCGAGGTACTTGAGCCGGCGCCAGGCAAAGCTCTTGACGGGGCCATCCGAAATGACGCCTAGAAGGTAGTCGAGATCCTTGAAGTACTCGCGGATGGTAGGGACGGAGAAGAGGGGCTTCTTCCTGGAGTCGGGGTGCGTGGTGGCGAGCACGGGATCGTCAACACTCTGGGTGGGCGTCGAGACAGCGGAAGGCGCGTCGCCGTGGTAGACCTGGATGACGCCGGTCTCGTCCATGTCCCAGGTGACCTGTGTACCGTTGTAGGTGTGGTTGGAAGGGATGAGAACGTCTTCTTCGCGGTACTGGCCGGGCCTGCCGCCGGTGCTCTCGAGCAGAGCCTGGGCAGCCTGTGCGTTGGCGGGACTGGCAGGCGGGATGGGAGGGGGCAGCGGATTGACCGAGGTGGGACGCACGACGAAGGAAGACTCGGGCGGAGGGTTGAACAGCTCCCAGTGGGGGCGGGGCGGGGCAGGATAGATGCGCCAGGGCTTGGGTTTCTGCGTGGCGTCGTCCACGGACGCGCCGTCGATCTTGATCGAGCCCTCGGCGACGGGGGCATCCGAGTGGCGAAGGGGAGTGTCGCCATTCTTGGCGGCGTGACGCGCACAGTACTCGGCATCCCAGTTCTTGGGATTGTCCTCCATGTTGCCCTGGAGACTGGCGCCCATGTACTTGTCCCTGAGCTCGAGACAAGTCTGAAGGCTGGAGTACAAGGCACGGAGCTCGCCAGAAAGCTCCGAGTGGACGGCGACGTTGGACGCGCTCAGGTGAGAGTGGTCGGCTTCGTTTCGCGCGCCAACGGGAGCATGAGGGGCGGCGCCGAGACCTGCAGCCGCGGCGGCCGCCTCTGCGGGAGAGGCGGCAAAATGGGCGGCGTGGTCATTGACGGCAGCGTGGATGGAGGAGTGCTTGGGCACGGACTGGGCGTCGGCGGGAGCATCGTGGAAGATGGTTGCGACGTTGGGCGGTGGAACGGGAGTGCCATCGCCCGAGACGTCGAGGTCAGCGTTGGATCTTCGGTCGTCCTGGAGGGATCCGCCGGAGAAGACCGAGGAACGCTCTGCAAGCGAGGTGGAGGCAAAAGTGGGTTCAAAGTCGTTCTGAGACGAAGCGGTGAAAGAGCCTTGGAGTCTAGCGGGGATGTCGATGGCCGGGGACTCGGGGAGCGAAGAAGAGATGCGACGGTGGGCCCAGTAGTGACCGTCGGATTCGTGAAGACGCTTCTCGTCTGCCTCCGAGTAGTGGGAGGCGTCTGCGCGAGTGGCGGGAGGAGTGCCTGCGGTGTTTGCGTCCTGCTCAAAGGCGTTGCGGTCGCTCGAAGCGGGCGACGAGTCGCGCGTGGACGAAGACTGGAGCGAGAGGGCGCGAGCCATTGCCGAGAGGTCGGCGTCGACGCCGTTGGGCCTTCGAGTGCCACACATGGCGAGTCGCGACTCGTCCGGTGGTGATCTGCAATGGGGGAGAGGGGAGGTTAGCAGCTGCAGCGTGCGCCGATCACAAAGCACAAGATCGAGGGAGCGAGACGGCGCAATGGGCGGTAGGATTGAACAAACAACGACCAAAAGACGGGGGCGAAAGGGAGATGCGCGTTCCTCGCCTCGCTTTTATCGTTGGCCCCGCAACCTCGACGATAGGCAAAAATGATGGATTTTCGACACTCTGCAGAAGAGCCGAGGATCCGACTTTGCAGAGCTCGGACTTGGCCGAGGCGCTGCTTTCTCGGTCGAGAAAAGAAAGCACCCCCAGTCCGACGCGTCTCGAACTGTTCACGCGCCGAGCCGATGCCACGCGCACCACTGCATGCCAATCCCATCGCATCGGGCAAACGAAAAAGAACAACACCTCAACACCCGCGCGTCTCCGACCCGTCCCACCACCACCTCCGCTCACAATTTCAACAGCCATGGAGAACGCACTGCAGTCGCTCACCAATACGCTCGAGGCCATCAACAGCCGCCAGGCAGCCGCCCGTAAGCGCGCTAGGAAGGGTATCGATGCCACGCCATTCACCTCGGCCGTGCTCAACCGCGAGCGTCTCGACATCTACACCTACATCCGCGACGCCGATGCGCACACCGAGGCAAACCTCTTCTGGTATCCGCCCGTGCCCCAATCGGCCTCCGCATCTCGCGCAGGTCCCAGCTCGTCGACGCATAGCCGCTCCACCCACTCCGGTCGCAGCTCCAGTGCAGCCCATCTCGGCGACGACACCGCCGACGCCAACCTGCTCCTCGCGCCCCGTCTTCCCGAACCCAGGCAGGTGGCTCCTCCCACGCCTCTGCGCAACAATCACGCCGGCTCCACCTTCCAGGGCCAGAATCAGGCCAACGACGATCCGCGTCTGTTGCTCATCGCTGCACTCCGCCTCAACGAAACTTGCGGCAAGGGCACGCGAACGCGCAAGCACATCAAGGGCCTCCTCAAGACACACTCCAATCTCGCCCAGTCCATCAAATCGTACGAGCTCCAGATTCGTCAGAGCGAGGCTGAGCTGCGTGCCAATGCAGAGGGAAGACCCGGTGCTGTCGCTTCGGGTGCCGGCGCAGGTCTCGACGCGTCGCACCCGGACAATGCTGCATCTGCGCTCGATGAGGCCAACATGCTTCTGTCGGAAGTGCAGGAGAGCATCCGCAAGGAGGAACTCGAGATCCTCGCGCTCGACGAGATGATCGGCGAGCTGCGTCAGGCGCGAAACGATCGCCAGAAGCAGGAGCTTCACAAGCAACAGCAAGCTGCCCTCGCTGCCGATGTCACCTTGCAGACGCACGATCGTAGCTCACTGCGTGTGCTCCCGCGAGAATCGCTCGGTCGAGCCGTGGATGACGATGCACGCGCCCAACAAGCTGTGCGCGAGGTCAGCCAACCTCCGCCGCAAGACGAAGAGCAAGAGCTGCCGGACAGCCCACTCGACGTCTCGCACGAGGTGGCAGACGCGGACTTTGTTGCTGAGGATGACGACGAGCCAGCCACAGCTGAGCAAAAACAGCACAACGTCGACGAGACGGTGGAGCCCGACTCGTCCTTCGCAAGTTCACACCACGATGCCTTGTTGCAGGAGTCTTTCAATGCGGATGCTGACCTCACGATCCAGCATGGCGAGCAGGACCGCGTCGAGTCGCACGATGCCAACGAGCTGGCAGACAATTCCGCTGCGATCCTTCCTGCTGAAATTCCGGTGGAAGCCGTGGCGACGCACACCCAAGAATCTCTGCCGTCGCATCTGCACGCTCCGGCGCAGCAGAGTTCCGCCGAGCTGGAGCGCGTCACGCAAAAGGTGTGGGAGGTGTTTGGAGACGCTCTGCGCTTTGTCGCACCCGAACGCGAAAGCTCGAGCTACGCCGACACGCTCGACGTGCTCAGGTCGCTGATGAGCGGAGGCGACCGACCGAACCTGGGCGACTACTCGGTTGGCTCGATTCAGACTTCTTCGACCACCACCACCGCAAGCGAGGCGTCGGGTGCAGCGACGGCGGCGCAGCTTACGCCCGAGGTGCTCATGACGGCCTTTGTCATCTTCCAGATGCTCGTGTCCGAGGAGCCGCACCAGCTCAACATCGACGAGCTCAAGATGCGCGGCCACGAGTGGTGGGCTGCGTCGGGCATGCAGGTGTGGATGCAGGCGCGAAGCCACGAGGAGGGCGAGGTGCCCAGTCGCATCGAGGCGTTTGAAGACGGGCAGAACCTGGCGAGGAAGGCGACGTACGGAATGATCTCCAAACAGCTCTTTGCGATCCGACGCCAGAAGGGCGTTGGCCTCGTCGGCTTCGCATAGACGTCTGTAGAGCAGAACACGCACGCTCGATGTTGGATGGCAATGTCTGGATTCGACGGGTATATGCAGATTTGTGGGCCGTGCCAAAGCGTGCTGCTCTCGTGTCGAATGAGTGAGCAAGTGTTCAGGACTCGGATGTCAGGACGCCGACCATGGCGGTGTCGATCATGGAGTCGATGTTGACCCACGAATGGGTGAGTGCTGCGGTGGCAGTCAAAGTCAATCAAAGTCGAGACAGGACTGGACGAGGTGAGCAACTTGAGCTTGGAAGACATTTGCGCACGAACAACGACGTACCAAACAAGCGGGTGCCGTCACGGCCTGCGCAACGCATGAGTTCGTCTTCGCCGCCAGGATGGAAGCGGAGATAGGGCGTGATGTTGTACACCTTGCCATAGAAGGCGGACCAGGCGTCTTCTTTGGAGTTGTGTTTCTTGAGCTCGGACGGCGTTACTCTGAGCAACGAGGTGACGCCTCCTCGGAGGTCGGTGCTGTTCTTGAGTCTTGCCCAGTCGAGAGGGCTACATCCGGGAGCGAGCGCCACCTTTTTGCGCTTTTTTCCAGCATCTCCCTGCACACCCGATGCTCCTCCCACACCCAAGGGTGCAGTGAGCGCCGATGTGGAAGGTGGTGCTGCGAGTCCGCCGCTGCGAGACGATGCCGAGGTGGGTGGCGGGGCCATCAGGGAATTCGAGGAGGTCGAGGTAGGACGCGGTGCGACGGCCTGCAGAAAAGCTGCCGCTTTGGTTGGCGCAGGCGAGCGTGGAGCAGTGCTTGTTGACGCAGAGCTCTGTCGCTGAGCGCTGTTGAGGCTGGGAAAGGCGGGTGGGGTGTCGTCGTCGATCGAACGCCTTGGGCTGCTGGTGGCGCTCGCGAAGGATCCCGATCCGTCGTCCGAGTGAGCGTCGGTGTCGTCGACAGAGAGGCGGATCTCGTTGAGATTGATGCCAGAGAGGCCTGAATCGACAGTCGCGATCATGATGGCCTCGTGCTCTTTCGGGTGATGATGGTGGTGATGGTAAGCATGCTGGCTGCTGTCCAACCACTTTTGGGCAGGGTCCACTGGGAAGAGAAGAGTCTCACGTAATCCGGACTAAGCCAGCTCGAGGCGCTGAATTTCGCAGGGCGGGCGTGTGGCGGTGTCATCCGGCTTCCACGGCACAGCCGCCAAGTCTCAATCAGGAGACGCGCAGTTGCATCACTCGACCGAGCACAGACCCACACTTTCCACACTTGACCGACATCCCAAACTCAGCCTTTCCTTCACGTCCACCATTCGGCATACCGTGATACCACCCCCGCCACACACCTGCAACATGTTTGCAGCCAAGAACCCCTTCGAGGACATCGTCACAAACGCAACCTCGGATGAGCTCACCGCAGAAAATTGGGAGCTCAACCTCGAAGTATGCGACAAGGTCTCTTCGGGCGGCGAGTCAGCGTGAGTATTCCCCCCAACTACCGCTCTAGCGAGTCGTTCGATGCCTTCTGACACTCCTGCTTTCAATCTTCCTTCTCTTCCAGAGCGCGCAACTGCATCGGTGCAATTCAGAAGCGACTCGTGCATCGAAACGCAAACGTCCAGCTCTACTCGCTCACTCTCGCCGACGCCGTCGCCAAAAACTGCGGCCTCACTGCACACCAGGAACTCGCAAGTCGTTCCTTCACACAGACGCTCGCACGCATCTGCTTGGATCGCAACACACACGCAACCGTCAAGAAGCGATGCTACGCCCTCGTCAAGGAGTGGGCAGGCGAGTTCGACGACGAGAGCCTCGGCCTCATGAAGGAGACTTACAACTCCCTCAAGTCCCAGGACGCAGTCCAAGAAGAAGACTCGGCTCCCAAGCCTCCCAAAGAGCCAACCTCGGAGCAGCTCCGAGCAGAGGATGAAGAGCTCAGAAGGGCCCTCGAACTCTCCATCCAGGATCAGGGCGGTCGCCAGGCCTGGTCCGCCTACAACTCGCAGCAGCCCGAGGCGTCCGGCTCCTCCGCCCCAGCCGCTTCCAGCTCCGCCATTCAGCAGCAGCAGCAGCAGCAGCAGCAGCAGCAGCAGCAGCCTGCCCAATCTTTCGCGCCCTCATCTCAACCCCAACCAAGCCAGCCCAACACCGCCACACAGCCAATCCAATCTACCGCAGCGCCCGCCACGCCGGTCGGTGCATCCCGCGTACGGGCCTTGTACGATTTCGCTCCCACCGAGCCCGGCGAGCTCGCCTTCTCCCGCGGCGAAATCATCCGCGTCCTCGACAGCGTCTACGAGCACTGGTGGAGGGGTGAGGCTCGCGGCGAGACCGGCATCTTCCCCGTCAACTACGTCGAGATCCTTCCCGACCCCTCGCCCGCCGAGCTCCAAAGGGAGGCAGAGATGGAGGCGCGAATCTTTTCCCAAGCTGCCGACATTGACAGGCTGCTCAACAAGCTCCGCTCCATCGACCCCGCTCGCGACAATCTTGCCGAAGACGAGGAACTCCAGGAACTCTACCAAAAGTCCCTCGCCATGCGTCCCAAGATCGTCAAGCTCATCGATCGCTACTCCAACAAGATCACCGAACTCAAGGCCATGAACGACAAGTTTGTGCACGCAAGAGGCTCCTTTGACGACATGATGGAGCAGAGCCTCTCGCGCTACAACCCCGCCGGCCAGTCCAGCCAGGACTACCTCCGCCCACGCCCAGACCTCCAACAACATCCCTCGGCCTCCTCGGCCGACTATGCCAACCACAACGGCTGGGCCCCCGCACAGCCCTACCCTCCTCATCCCGCCATGCCCGCATCCACCTCCCACGACCAGAGCCAGTACCCCTTCCACGCTCAGCCACCACACTCTTATCCCCAGTCCTCGTCTGCCAGGCCAGCAGACGCTGGCTACGCTCCCACCACGCATGCCTCCCCGCATCCCCAGCAGCAGCCCGCTTCCGCCTACCAGCCCATGCCCCACGACCAGCAGTACGCTTCCGTTCCCCAAGACGACGAGAAGCGCAGGCTTTTCGAGAGGGCGCGCGCCGAAAGCGAGGCCTTCCAACAACAGCACTTCCACGGCCCAAGTCAGCCGTCCGGAAGTAGCTACGCTGGCGCATATCCCTCGCACCCAGATCCGTCCGCCCTCAATCAGCAGATGGGCAACATGAGCATCGGAAGCTCCAGCGGCTATCCTTCCCAGCCCGTCGGCCATTGAATTGCTAGTGCCAATCCATGTCAATGTCAAGCGTCACTGCCGCGCAATCTCTCTCTGACTCGCTCATCTCTGTTGCCGTGGCTAACTATATTGCATGAGGTCCACCTCATGGAATCATATCGAACAACATGCACGAGCCGTGAATCGTGACTGTGGACACAAGACCCAAGCATGAAGGCAGCTTCCGAACGGTTGGTCAAACGTGAAAGAAGCATCAAGCCAAGCCAGACATAGACAACGGCAGGGGCGTGAAGCATCCCGTTTTCACACTGACGACCTTGAAACCTCTTGAGTCATGACTATCGACGCATATTTATTGTGAGCATTAGAGGCGTCAAAGCGTGTGATATGCCAACAGCCATGCATCAAATCGACAATGTGGTTGGGTCGTGAATCAGGGTATGAGCGCCTGCTAAAGGAAGCGCCACTCGGGCTGTTTCATCTCGCCGTACTGAAGATTGGGAAGGAGCAAAGCGCGAAAAGGGAAGAAACGCATTATGATAATGCATCATGCTCCAAACCATCCGCTTTCACCAATCGCCCTGGGCTTGGTGACTTCGTCTTTGTGCTTCGAACTCGCAAGAGAAGCTACTCATGCATGCCTTCCACTTAGAAAAGTCTGCTGAGGCGTTTGTGAGCCGTGGCTTTATCGGTGTGTGTGACGCATGACAAAAGAGTGCTCTCGGCAACCTCGCCCATGCAGTCCTGGTCGATTGCGCGGGCCATCCTGTACAGGGCAGCCATGCAGAAGTTGCAGTCCTTGTTGGCCTTTTGCAGCTGGGCCTTGAGCAAGGCAGTCTGCTACTGCAGCCTCTGTACATACCTCCTTACGTCGCCGTTGGTGCTTGGATCAGCCATCCTCTCAACCATAGCGCTGTGCTTGCGCTGTGCTTGCGCTGGACTTCCTGTTGCTGTCCTCTGTTGTCCTCTTGCTCGTGCTGACAGGCAGCTTGAGATTGCAGCAAGCGGTTGTGAGTGCAGTAGCACCGATGTCGCATGCACCAGATGCACTTCTGGGATCCTGTTCCGTTCACCACGTAGCGAGCGAGCACGACAGATTGAAGCAACAAAAGTCAGCGGCGGGTGTTAAAAAAAGCAGAAGAAAGAAGCATCATACCAAGAGATGTAGGGGCACGCGCGCAGTCCAAAGCAAGGACGAACCACATAAGTGCAGGACAGAGAGGCTTGCAGGGCGGAAACCTGGTGAATGCGGTGCGATTGTACTGCGGGAGAAACCATGAAAAGAAAAAACAAGAAACATAAAGAAAGAATCAAAGTCGGCGTGCTGTTCTCCGAGATGCCAAGAAAGGACCACCTAAAAAGAGGCAAGAGGATGAGCAGGAGATCAAAGACAGGAGCGTAAGCCAGGTCCTGAAAAATCACATGCACCATGAAGGTGATAGCTTACATAGATCTACAGCGTAGATGTCGTAAATCATGATGCACTGCGGATGGTCAGTCAAATTATCAGATCGGCAACTCATGACTTTCACATTTCACGTTCGTGGATTTCTTTAGTCTACGGAGGTCATTCATGCACAGTCCACAACTCGTGTCATGGACAATGAGGGCTGCGTCGAGCTGAATTAAGTTATTCGGACCCCGAATATCTCGCTTGGAGATTGCATCAATGATGTGGAATCCCCACCAATGTTAGTGATGGCCTCAGAGCAATCACGATTTTTGACACGCAATCAAATTGCGAATCTCAACCTAAAGAATTGCGAATCGTAAAACAAATTTCTGATCAGGCATCATGAAGGCTGCTCTTCGACCGCCTTTATTTCGTCAAAATATGACACAAGTCTAGCAATTGACACACAAGAATATAAATTTCAGCGCGTGAGTGGCCACCGCCGAGACAGGCCCATTGGTGAAACATTTTTTACGAAAATGCCATGATCAGCCGGCGGTCCTTTTGATGTGAGCGAGCGTTGGAATCGAAAAGCTACCGGAATGTGCAACTTATACAATAAGAAAGCAACGGGGACTGACTGGAGTGTGGGGGCTTTCAGAAGGTGTTAGTGATCCTTGTGTTCTAGCCTTGCGCGCAGTATCCTGAAGGTAACGGCACCAGCCATAATTTTTCACATCATAAATCATAAATCAGGTCTGGAACTCGAAATGATGGTACTTGTTCGCAAGGTCAAGCGATCAAATTCGATCAAGTCATAATTTACCCTAAGAAAACGCGAGCTGGCGAGGAGCAGCCACCCATCAGCCATCCCCCCCGGGTGGCTTCTAATCATCAGCCACCCCTCAGCCACCCGGGGTGGCTGGTGGGTGGCTGCTCCTCGCCAGCTACCGTTTTAATAGGATATGATGGATCAAGGCACTCCAAGGACCGAATTCTATACAGCAGGCTCGTAATATGATTATTCACGTCAACTTATGGCACCCGTCGTGTGTGCGAACGCGTCCATCTTCAACTATTCTTGGAAAACGATGCAAGAGAGACAGGGGCTAAGAATCACGGATCACAAAATCATACACACTTCAGTCTTCCCGCAGCTCCCGTCTGTTCTTTTTTTCCGTTGCGTGTTCCACATCGTTTTCCTGGAACAAAGGTCTGAGTGTCGCTCCACGTCTTTTGCCCTCCTCTGGGCATCATCGCGCAGAGCTAACAAAAGATCACCTTGCAGTGCGTCCCGCTGAGGGAAATGGGAGTGCTCCTGGCCTGGCTTGGAACGAGGGTCTTGCGGAAGCCCAGCCTCAAATGGATACAGTGGCTGATCGTCCTTGAGCTGTCAGGGGGAGGGCAAGTGGAAGACCTCGGCCTGTGCCACTCATATCCTAAGAAAACGCGAGCTGGCGAGGAGCAGCCACCCAGCAGCCACCCGGGGTGGCTGGTAATTAGCAGCCACCCCACAGCCACCCGGGGTGGCTTCTCGCGATCAGCCACCCAGCAGCCACCCATGTGTGTGTGGGTGGCTGTGGGGTGGCTTCAATTGATCAGCCACCCSGGGTGGCTGATGGGTGGCTGMYCSTCGCCACCCMCCCSWYTTKTTAGGATATGACTGAGGCCACATCTCCAGACGAATTGAGGTAAAACTCTTCAAAGATGTGCTGAAGTGCCTGCAGGGAGATCGTACACCTGCATAACCATCTCAATGGCCCGATCCACCAGCTTGTGGGGATCTTCATGGAGGGCCTCATTGCAGGGAGGGAGCCACGTCCCCCCTTGATTGGGGGAGTCATATCCTAACAAATGGGGTGGGTGGCGACGAGCAGCCACCCATCAGCCACCCGGGGTGGCTGATCAATTGAAGCCACCCCACAGCCACCCACACACACATGGGTGGCTGCTGGGTGGCTGATCGCGAGAAGCCACCCCGGGTGGCTGTGGGGTGGCTGCTAATTACCAGCCACCCCGGGTGGCTGATGGGTGGCTGCTCCTCGCCAGCTCGCGTTTTTTAGGATCTGAGTCTCTCTCCTGCTGGTACGTGGCATTGCAAGTGAGCCTTCACAGCTCATCCCATTGGGAGCTCACGGAGGCACCAGCTTGCTTTGAACCGGAAAGCCAGGACTGGTAGGCCTTTGACCAGTGCTGGCCAATCACGGTCCTGATTGCCACCTCAACAAAAGTCTTGTGTTGACAATCAATGAGGGTGACGAGCTCCTTTCGCTCCCTTGCCTCCCTGGCAGCAGCAACAGGGGCATTCGAGGTGTCACTCTCACTCTGGGCTGCCGCCTGCGTTGGCTCCAGAGGGTTGAGCCTGTTCTTGGCCACCACAGGATAAGGTAGAGGAGGAAGCTCTCGGGAGAAATCCACCATTGGGCTATGAGATTGTTTGCCCCCGCAATCTCCCTCGCCCCGCCATGGTTATTGCTGCGCATGACCCTGTAAAACAAGGAAAAGGAAGCTGGCCCATCGAAGAGCTTTCCGATGGCTACCAATGTGCAGGAACACGACCGCTAAGTAAGTCTCGTGACATTAGTGTTGTTGGCAGCGAGCTTCGCAAGCTCTGATTGCGTCTGCCACTTCGCAGCGGAAGCTCGATGCCATGTGTGTGACCCGTGGTCTTTCAAGTTCACGAATCAATGATTCAGCAAATCATGATTATCCTTCTTTCGGTAGGAAGCGACGACAATTTCAAGATTTAGAGCCAAATTTGGACGACACGACCGGACTGCATGGGACTCATATCTTTGTGCTGGGTCCATACTGATCATGATTCTCATTCCAGCCGATTGCAAGCCAAGGCGGTCGGCTAGCGCATGGATTTGAAGATAACTTAACTTACAAGGCCCCACTTCTTTCGATCGATAGGGATCATGAATGCACGCTAAACGATGGAATTACAGTAGATGCGGATTGCAGGTGGACCACCGACCGGATTTTTAGAAAATCCGGGCATAAGTTAAGGGCGTCGCTAGCTGACTTGGTCCTATCTCGCAAAAATGTCGATAGACTCAACGAACTGATTATGAACCGTAACTTGACTCAGTTTATGAATAAATCGTGATCCATGCATGCATTTCTAAAGATGAATCTCAGGCGGTCCCAAGACGCATCTGGTCATCTGTGATGCTTGCGTTGAGCGCGTGCGCTTTGCATGAACGCACAAGTCTGCGAAATCGTGCGTCAGAGACGAGGAGTCTTCAAACGATGGCTCATGATCAACAATCTACGAACCATGACGGTGAAATTCCATTGATGGCCAGAAGCAGCTCCGACGTGCCAGGAATCCATCCTGAAGCATATATCGTGAAAAGTAAAGGCTTCAGGCTACTGCTTCGAGCCAAGCGCCAGCCAATTGCGTAGCCATTAAGCGGGCATACCGACGCAGTTGGCTGTGCGGTTGAAGTCAAGCGTGCAAGCCTCGGCTTCTGCTGATGCGAGGCATGTTCGGGGACGCACCTCGCGACATCCGATCTGGATCATGACAACAAATTAGTTCACGCTAGAAACACGCACATCATGCATGTCGATGCACTCTATCAGATGGCGGTTGCGCTCGCATGGAATGTTCTAGGCATTGACATTGTTGATCATGTTTGGACCGGCGACGGCACGGAGAGAGTGACGCCAGCGGATGAAGGAGAGTGCGTCAAGACGTACGGTCGGCGGGTCTGGTGCCGCTCTGTAGCTCACGAATGAGCTGACAGGCCTGCTCTTGGACGTCGCCGCCCTCTTTGAAAAGTCTGAAGACGGTGGTGCGAGGTAGCATGCTTGTAGCCTTGTTGAGCCGGGTTTGGAAGATCTGGGCTTGTCTGATCTCTTGCTCAGAGAGGGCCCGGGAGGTTCGGACAGCTTCGGCAGCTCGACCGGTGTAATTTGAGGTTGGCAGATCCAAGACTGTGGGCGCCCTGGGCGGATAGGAGGTGTCGAAGAAGGGCATCTCTGGCGCATCGGTGCGACGAATGGGGCTCGGTTGCGTCAAAGCACTCTTTGGAGCGGACGGCAAGGTTTGGCCTGCAGGGGCAGCGTTACTGGTCGTGGATGCGTCAGAAGCCGATGAGGCGGAGAATGCGGAGGAGTCGGGTGTGCGAGCCGCGGGAGTGCTGACGTCGCGGATGAAGATTCCACGAATCTGAGAAGGACGTTCTGCAGCCAAGGCACAGTAAAGCTCGAGGTCGAGCTCACCAGAATCGCCGATGAGGATGAATTGGGAGGTGCGAAAGTCGTCGAGGATCTTGGCCACGTTTGCGCGCTTGCGTTCGCCGGCTGGTTCGAGCCAGCTGGAAAAGAGGCTGCGGGCACCGCTCGGGTAGTGCTTCAAGACCAGATGGCTGATTGGCAAACGAACTGCCTCTAGGAAGTCGAGCACGAGGTTGTGAAGCTCGAGAGGCGCGTTTGTGACGTAGTGCAAGCCGACACCGAGATCGGTCATGGCGTGGTACCAAGACGAGATGCCTTTGACTTCGGCGTCTTTGTAGGGTAGCACAAAGACGTTGCGCAAGATCTGCTTTGCACCTTGAACGACGCCAGTATGCTTTACGGTGTCGTCGATGTCGGAGATGACTCTGACGCGACGCGGATGGTCTTCGTGAATGGAGCAGCGGCGCCATGGAGATTCTGGCCCGGTTGATGCGGTATCGGAGGAGTCGGCGAGGAGCGTGGCCTTGACGTCGAGGGCTTGGATCTGGTGGGGTGCTGCCTGGAGCAGGTCGGCGTAGTGACGGCAAAAGGCATTGAGCATGTGCCATGGGATGATGAGGCGATGCTCAAACTGGCCGGTAGCGTCGGCGGTGAGACGAGTTGAGGCCATAATGAGACGGTTGCCGCGAGAGTCGCGGGCGACGTCGCCATTGATTACTGGAGAGATTTCGATAAAGACGTCGTGATGCGGGAGACGGTAGACCCAATAGTCGTGCAAGCGACGAGAGAGGTTGTTGTGGAACAAGGAGACCTCGTCTGCACTGCGATTGAGCCACTGTGCCGAGCCGCCGGAGAGGACGGTGTCGGATCTGGATGGCGTGCGGATGGAGGGGACGTCTTGGTGAAGCGGCTCGTGATCGTGGCTGGGACCTTGAGCTGCCTTTTTGGCGGCGGCGTGATCGGTGGGGAAGGCGTGGAGGTTTTCCATGAGGCGTACGAGCGTCTCGTCGTCTGCATTTTCGATCAGCTTGCGTGCGATCCTTTCGGAGCTGTGCGGGTGACTGGATGAGTCGGTGTCCTGGGGCAGAGAGGCTTGACTGCTGTCCATCTCTTGTGGTTCGTCGACGAATGGCTGGGAAGGTTGAAGCACGCTGGAATCGGGGGCGAGGGACTGTATGCGAGGGAGACCTGCGAGTTGACGAGCCATCTGGTTGAAGATTCGTTGACTGCGGCTGGGAGAGTCGAGCACTTTGGAAGCAAAGCCGTGGATGGAGACGTGGAGCTCGATTTCTCCGTCCTCGAGGTCTTCGGGTGCATCGACGGTGGCCCAGCCCTGGGGATGGCGGTCGCGTGCGACCTTGCGCTGAGCCCAGCCGGGGAGGAGGACGACGTTCTGCGCACCTGCACGGAGCGACATGTCTCTGAAGCGAGGGAGCGGTGCGCTCGAGGAAAAGGAGGCTGCGGCCGAGGGCGAGCGCGAGTGCGATGTCGAAATGGCGGAGGCCAGTTGGGGCTGGAAGCGGGCACGGGCTGAGCCGGCGACGGCTTGCCAGTCACGAGAAGCGAGATAGTCTGCGCTGGATGACAGCAGATTTGCGGCTCGACTGCGGATGCGGAATCGACTCATGCTGGCACGCTCCTGAGTTGTGCGAGTTTGATGCTGATCATCTTCGTGCATGAACGAGAGATGGGCGCGGAACGAGGTGGGAGAGAAATCAGAGGGTTGATACGACGGCGTACATGGTTCGCTGGCCCAGAGACGTATGATGCAAGATGCGACGATGTTCAGGGAAAGGTCGAGGGACGCATGAGGCGGTGATGGAGGATGAATGGAATGGAACGATGAATCTTCTAAGGGGGCCGGGAAGGGTGGAGGTGGCCGTGCGCATCGCCAAGCTTGATTTGTAAGCATTACACAGCAATCAGTTGGTCTGGGGGATGATGCATGGCCGCCCCACGTTTTCTTGGGCTGCAGCTCCGAGCAGCGAACAGGTCAATCGGATCCAAGATCAGATCATCACAGCCCAGCCCAGAAGAAGCCGCTGATTCGCGAGCAAAAGTCGGAAATTGTGGGCACCTGTGAAAATTGTCGGTCAGCGCGCGGGGGGACGGCGGCGAGAAGCCAGGGTGCACCGACACAATTCACGCTATTTTGTGCCTGTTTTCCACAGTCAGGGTTAGGGCGGCGCGCCGCTCGGGGCTGTTTGAGAAGAAGTCGGATGGCCAACCCAAAATGGCCACAATTGGCTGTTGATGAGTCGATCTTCGCCACCCCCAAGTGCGACCCTTTGCACCCTTTCGCTGCATCGCTACCACCACCACCCCCCCCACCATCCTTCCCCTGCCCCTATCACATCGCCGCCAAGCCCCACCAGCTTGCTCCTATCTCGCACATCGCCATCACGTATCCATAGCCTCTCTAGTGTTCGGGTCACTGTTCTGAGTTCATAGGCACGTTTCATTCTCCAGCTTGACGTCGCCTCCGATCTAGAATATTCCCTTCACCCTCGCCATCCATCGCCGCCCTTCACCATGACCAACGGCATCGACACCCCTTCTCTTCCGCCCAAGGGCGACACCTCCTGGAAGATCACCAACAAGATCGCAAAGGCCGAAAAGGAAGGCCGCATCTGGTGGAGCTTCGAGTACTTCCCGCCCCGCACCGCACAGGGCCTCACCAACCTCTATGACCGCATCGAGCGCATGGCCGATCTCGGCCCCGAGTTCGTCGACATCACCTGGAATGCAGGTGGTCGCACCTCCGACCTCACCGCTTCGCTCGTAAAGACCGTACACACCTACATCGGCCTCGAGACGTGCATGCACCTCACCTGCACCAACATGCCTCGCGACAAGATCGACACCGCCCTCAAGGAGGCCAAGGAGTTCGGCTGCCGCAACATCCTCGCCCTCCGTGGTGACCCTCCCGCCGGACAGTCCGAGTGGGAGCCGCACGCCGCCGGCTTCACCCAGGCGCAGGAGCTCGTCGAGTACATCCGCCAGCAGTACGGCGACTACTTTGCCATCGCCGTCGCAGGCTTCCCCGAGGGCCATCCCGAGGCAGTCGACGGCCCCGAAAAGGAGCTCGAGCGTCTCAAGTCCAAGATCGACGCCGGCGCCGACTTCATCTTCACCCAGATGTTCTACGACTTTGACATCTTTGCAAAGTGGGTCAAGGACGTCCGGGCCGCCGGCATCACCTGCCCCATCATTCCCGGCGTCATGCCCATCCAGACCTACGGCGGCTTCCAGCGCGCAACCGCTCGGTTCGGCACGCTCGTGCCCCAGTACTTCCACGACGCCCTCGACCCGGTCAAGGACGACGACCAAAAGGTGCGAGAGATCGGCACCCGCCTCGTCGGCGACATGTGCAAGAAGATCGTCGGTACGGGCCTCGGCATCAGCGGCCTGCACATCTACACCATGAATCTCGAGAAGGGCTCGCGCATGCTCCTCGACTACCTCGGCCTCACGCCGTCCGTCAACCAGGTCAGCCCGCTCCCCTGGACCCCCAGTCTCACCCCCAAGAGGCGAGACGAAAAGATCCGCCCCATCTTCTGGGCCAACCGCGCAAAGAGCTACGTCAACCGCACAGAGACCTGGGACGAGTTCCCCAACGGCCGTTGGGGCGACGCGCGCTCCCCCGCCTACGGTGACGTCGACGCGTACGGTGTCAAGCTGCGCTACTCGAACGACGAGGCCAAGGAGATGTGGGGCACGCCCCAGTCGCTCGACGACGTCAAGGCGCTCTTCCAGCGATTCTGCGCCGGCCAGATCAAGGCGCTCCCCTGGTCCGAGACGCCCGTCGCACGCGAGACGTCGGTGATCAGCGAAAAGCTCACCAGGATGAACCAGCTCGGCTTCCTCACCATCAACTCGCAGCCTGCCGTCGACGGCGCTCGCAGCGACGACAAGGTGCACGGCTGGGGCCCCAAGAACGGCTACGTCTACCAGAAGGCGTACCTCGAGTTCTTTGTGTCGCCCGAGGATCTGGATGCGCTCATCGCTCGCATCGAGGCCGACGTGCAGATCACCTACCACGCCGTCAACGCGCAGGGCGACATGCGCACCAACACCAACTCGGAAGCGCCCAACGCCGTCACCTGGGGCGTCTTCCCGCACTGCGAGATCATCCAGCCCACGATTGTCGAGTCGATCTCGTTCCTGGCGTGGAAGGACGAGGCGTACGAGATCGGACGCAATTGGGCCAAGGTGTACGAGCCGTCGTCGCCCTCGCGCAAGTTCCTCGAGACCATGTTTGACAACTACTTCCTCGTGAACGTGGTGCACAACGACTTCAAGGCGGCCGACGCCATCTTTGAGCCGTTCCTCAGCGCGGCCAAGGGCGCCGAGGCCAACGGCGCGCTCTCGGGCCTGGGTGCGAGCGTGAGCGACGCCGCTGACAAGGTCTCCAAGGCCATCTCTTCGCTCGCCAACGGCGGCGCTGCCAACGGACACGCAGCTCCGCAGACTCCCGCACCGGCTACTTGAAGCGGCAGTGCACCTGACATGGATCCACTCTAGCGAGCCTCAGCCTCTCTGATGCTCGCTCGGGCCGAGGGCTGCATCAACTGCGGCGCCTCGGTGGCATCCAAGCAACATGGCTTGATGCTCGATCCATCACTTTCACTTTTTTTGCATTCATCCACCTCGTCGTATTTCGGACAATCCAACCAAACAACCACTCCTCGGGGCTTCTCAACGCAACGTCACGCATTCTGTCTTTTTTGCTTTCAACAACGCATCGTACTTTTTCTCCGTATACCTCTTTCGTCCATTCGGTCTCGTTCCCGCATCTTGTTTCCATCATACACATGATACATCTCGGCACTCTTTCTCTCTCTCTGCTTGTACGACTAGTTCAACCTTGTCTCTCGTCTAATGCTGTTCAACACCCGCAATCTTCATACATTCAGAGAACTCCATTCGGCGCGTGTGTGTGGCTGCGCATCATCGGGTGTTTCGAAATTGAGCGCAGTTGCGCAGGCGGCGAGTGCGATGCGATCAGATCACGCTCCACTCGTCGAATTTCCGGTGGCGAGGCAGCGGCGGCCGGCTGCTGCTCCACACAAATCCAGGCCAGCGGAGCGAGTGTGCATTTCACGGGTCTCGGGGCTCGCGCGCTCGCGAAATGCCCAATGCATGGATCAGGGCTCAGTTGCGCGTCGACTCCATCGTGCCCTTTCTCCCTCTCCTCCTCATCACCACACGCCTCGACGGCATCACATCCCTTTTCGCACGCTCGAGACGGACCGCAACGCACCCAGCTTGCAATCTTATACCACCACCATGGTCAGCCTCACCACCTCGGACAACGAGCAGTTCACCGTCGACCGCGATGTCGCCGAGCGATCCGTGCTCATCAAGCAGATGCTCGAAGGTGAGACAAAGCCTAAGCAGGCTCGATGACGACCACTTTGCCAGCTACAACATGACTGACCGCCTGCTCTGGTGCGCTCGAACCTCCCGCCCACAGACATCGGAGACACCGAACAGCCAATTCCCCTTCCCAACGTGTCTTCCAACGTCCTGAAGAAGGTAGGTCTCCGCGGCATCCAGACGGTCATTTGAGGTAGATCGACGTGCAGAAGCTGATGCCACCCCTTTCGCTGTTCTGCCGCCACGACACAGGTCCTCGAGTACTGCTCGCACCACCGCAGCGACCCTCCCGCACCCGCAGATGACGCCGAGGAGTCTCGCAGACGCACAACCGACATCTCGGACTGGGACGCCAAGTTCATCCAGGTCGACCAGGAGATGCTCTTCGAGATCATCTTGGCGGCCAACTACCTCGACATCAAGCCGCTTCTCGACGTCGGCTGCAAGACAGTGTACGTGTGGCCCTTCCATCAATTCTATCAGACAGGGCGTGCAGGTCCTTACTGACTCCCAGCTCCTTCTTTGCAGTGCCAACATGATCAAGGGAAAGACACCCGAGGAGATCCGAAAGCTCTTCAACATCCAGAACGACTTTTCGCCCGAGGAAGAGGCACAGATCCGAAAGGAAAACGTGAGTATCCGACGCAAATTTCCTTTCAAGCGCAGTTGCCAAGCCGAGCACGCCACTGACTTTTATCACCCATGTCGCTCCTTGCTCTCCGTTCCCGACCAACAGGAATGGGCGGAGGACCGCTGATCGAGCCTCGCGCACCTGCTGCAAACCGCAAGTTGGACGTGTCGTATTTTCCACATGTCGTTCACTGCGCCGATTTCGAGAATGCCATGATTCCCCGTGCCTCTTCTCTTCCTGCGCTGCTCGCTGTGTGTGGATCAACACCTCGTGTGACTGAGATTGTGTGGATTGCGTGTGGTCTTCGCACTGCTGGGTCGAGGCGCAGTCAGGCTCGACTGAGAGGCCCGAAACTTCATTTGAGACTGGCCGAAATCCCCGTGTGTGTCACAAAGCTAATCGTGTCGCGACGCATAGCTTCTTGCGCTGCGCATTTGTTGTTGTGTGCCTCTGGCTTGATCGTCGCTGGCCGTCGGACGACGGAGTGAGTAGATGTTGACACCTCTCTCACGACGCCACGGATTCAAGATCGTCGTAGGCACTCCTTCACTGTGATCGTTACCAGCCGTTGGGCATTCTCCTCAAACGAGTCTCCGAACGAACAAACGTCCGAACAAAGCTATCGAGCTTGAAGCTAGTGTGGTCACCGTCAGCTGCAGAGCTGTCCTCTTGCAGACCGTCTCCCTCTCCCGCTAACTTCCGCAGGGCTGTAAGAGATTACAAAATGGGCACACTCTTCAGTCGTCGTGCTTGTGCACCCGCTCCTTCTCCTTCGACTCATCTTGAGCTGGCACGACATCAACCTATACACGCAAGATGGAAGCTTTCGAGAGTCCCGACACCAAGCCGAAGCGGCTTCGCGCAGCGAAAGCGTGCGATATATGTCGTAAGTATCGCCTCCTGCCTTCTGCACTGGACGCAGCTGATCGTTTTTATGGGTGGGTGTTGTATAGGGACGAACCATCGCAAGTGTCCTGGTCCTGCACCTGGTTCGGATTCGTGCGTGCGATGCCTCAAGCAGAACAAGCAGTGTACATGGAACACGTACAGCAAGGCCTCTCTTCGGCGCTCCGAGTCCGCATCTCCCACGATCAAGCGTACACCCGTGCGAAGAGCACTGTCCACACCATCGCAGCAGCTTACTCCGGTGCCACTCACGCCCACTCGCGCCAGGAGATCGTCCACATCGAGTTCATCTTCCAGCGAACTATCGACGCCCACCGACTCGCCTGCAGTGCCCTCGTACAAGCAACCGTTGGAAGTGACAGCATTTGGCCCATTGACCGAGAAGCCTTCGGCCGAGGAGATTCCGAGCTACTATGCCGACGCTTTGGCACTAGCCAACCGCCATGAGCTGCTCATCTTTGCCATGCCGCTGCGCGAGTGGGATGCGTCGGTGCGGGCCCAAAGTCGCCTGCACTGCGTGACGCCAAGCTGGGTCGACCCGCAACCGACACGGCAGGAATCACTCGACGTGCTACGTGCGTTGCTCGACGACGTCGAACCAGCCACCGAAGAGCCCACGCCACCTCAACCCTCTTTCCCGGAACAAGCTGAAAGTCAGCAGGCAGAGGAGGTACCGATGTCGCTCGACCCAGCCCCATTCGGTGAAGGTATCGCTGCTGAGTTGGCGGGTCCATCAATCGGGGCAGAGCTTGAGCCTGATTTCTACATGAACCCGCCAACGGGGAACAAGTCGCCCTACCGACAGCACTGCACCCACGATCCCTTCCTCTTTTCCTGCGCGCCATCGGCAGACATGCACACTGGTGTCGAGACCAGGTGGAGTGCGTCATGGGACGACGCCATGCCCGAAGTTCTGCGCGACGCATCCCAAATGGACACACTGGACGCATACCTCACGCCCCCGTGACACGCAGCTGGCCACGCCCCCGTATCACGACATCTACTCCGCACCTATAATGAAAAGCCGAGGGCTATACGAATCGAAATCTGTAATCGTTCTGATGGAATTGTGCATTGCATGCGGGACGTGTGGAAAGGGTGCGACTGTTGTCTAGTCGTCGTCCTCTTCCATGGCTGCTGCGGCGTCGGTGGAGGGAGCGGAACGGCGGGAGCGGGCGCGTCTTGCGCCTGCGTCGACATCGAGATCCTCGCCGGCATCCTCGGCCTCTGCACGCAACGCCGCGAGCTCCTCATCGCCATCGACGGTGCCATCTTCGTCATCGTCCTCGTCGTCGTCGTCATCGTCATCCTCGGCGCCGTCCGACCTTTCGACGTCATTGTCACTGGCAGCGCCATCGGCATCCGCATCTGCATCACCGTTCGCATCGGCACGGGGCTCGTCGCGCTCGGCCTCTTGGCCTGCTGCATCGGCATCAGCGGTATCTTGGTCGGCCTGCTCGACGGTCTCGTCGATTTCGTCGTCGCTGGGCTCGTACGGGTCGAGGTGGCCGAGGTCGTCGACGTTGCTGCGCGCGTGGAGGCGACGCAATTTCTCGCGGTCGGTGAGCTCGCGGTTGGCGAGCAGGATGGCGTCCCACTTGCCCGGGTAGCGACGGTCGCGGTTGCGCAGCTTCTCGTTGTTGGCGAAGCGCGAGCGCCACACGCGTAGAGTGAAGCGCATGCCCACCTTGTGGTAGTAGGCGCGTGCCTTGGGTGGGGCGGTGGAGGTGAGGCCGTCGCCGTCGGGCTGCTCGCTGCGCTCCTTGCCCTTGGTGGCTGCGGATCGCCTGGAACGCTTTTGGCGCTCGAATTCGGATTGGGGCGGGAGGGTGGAGTCGATGTGGTCGGCTGCGTTGTCGCCCTTGGGACTGGTCTCTTCGTCGTCGTCGTCGCCGAAGAGATCGTCGTCTTCTTCGTCGGCAGTGTTGGCTGGGGCTGAGGCAGCGCCTTTGATGGGGTCGAAGTTGGCATCAGGGTCTGCATCAGGAACGCCGTCGTCGAGGGTGAGGACGAGCACGTCGTGCGCAGTCTCTGCGGTATCTTTGGGTACGTAGTCGCGCGCGAGCTTGTAGGCGGTGGCGTAGTCGCGTTTGAGCAGCTTGGGCGATGCTTCGTCCTCGTCTTCGCCCTGTGGAGGAATGGGGAATTTGCCGGTGCGTCTTCGCTTTCGGAGTCTGCGTGCGTTGGTCTCCTCCTTGTCCGGGTTGTCGAGTAAGGTCATGGGCTCTTCTGGGTCCTCGGGGATGTCTTCGCCTGCGGGGAGATAGTAGGAGACGCGCTGTTCGCCGTCTGCTGCAGAGACGGGGCGGAGGATGGCTACGTCGAGACGAGGGTCCGTCTGGGGAATGCCGTTGACGATGCGACCGGGCGGGTCGATGAAGCGGACGACCTGGTAGTTGGTGGCCCAGGTCTCTGGGTCCGGGAGGAAGTCGAATACCTGTACGGCCTTGACGCCCCTCTTGTGCGGATGTTTGAGGGAGGCGAGTGGCTGTTGGGCATCCTTGAAGGACTGTTCGATCTTTGCGAGTTGTGCCTCGCGGGAGATGTCGATGCGCTGAGTGACTTTTGGTTTCTGGACCTGCTGCTGAGCCTTGAGGTGGGTGCCGAGATACTCGGTCCTGCGCAGCCAGGAGACGTCGTCTGCTGCGAGTGCGGCTTTTGCGCCTGGGCCGAGGGACTGTGTGTGTCGCTGCTGGAGGGCGGCTGCGAGAGCGGCTTGTGAGGCGGGGTCGTCGGTGGCATTGAGCGAGGTGATGAGGCCGATGGCGCCGGGAGCCGAGTTGGTGGTGGCTGCGGCGGGGAGGTTGGTGGCAAAGTCCTGGAGCAGGAAAGCATCTGCGTCGTCGAGGTCTTGAGCGTTGAGGGATGCGTTTGGCGGGACGGAGACTTCGGAGAGATCGCCCTCCCAGAGGTTCTGGAAGTTGGCGAGGTCGATGGGCATACCGGCGTGGACGTCGACGATGAGGGGCACGGGCTGCTGACTTGCGAGGCGGTCAGCAAAGTGAGCGTTTGCGTATCTGGATGGCTCTGCGGGGATCTTGACGAGCTTGGGCGGGTAGGGCGGGAGGGGGATGGGGTTGGGGTACTTGACGCGGTCGATGAGCTCGCGTCTGGAGCGGGAGGTGGAGGCAGCTGAGGCAGCTGCGGCGCCAGAGCCAGCAGCAGTACCAGCACCTGGCATGTTGGCACCACCGTTAGAGTAGGACATGGTGCCGAGTCGGATGGGGTGAGTTGTGTGGCGGTTGGTGGTGGTTGGACGGAAGGCGACGTGCGCAATCAGTCCATCAACGCAACACCCTTTCGAGCCTTCGAGGCTTCCAGTCTTCTCATCCGCTTCGACGCGTCTCGGAGCCGAAATTTGGAACTGTGCGAACTAAAGGTCTAACACTGACCGGAACCGCAAAACGTGCATCCTCCCGCGAGACGCAACCGAAACGCAATCGTCGTCGCCCCCTTTTTCCCAAAAATGCTCAATAAATGCGAGCGAGAAAAGGCGTTGTAAGGCATTGTTGGCTGCTCTGTGCGCGTTTTGGGTGCGTTTGGCTGGGTTTTGGCTGCTTTGGCCGCCGTGTGGAAGCGGCGTCGGATCAAAGCTCGTCCTCCCTTCTCCACCTCATCGTCCTCATCCATCCTCGTCCATCCTCGTCCATCCCCATCATCTCGACAGGAATCGGCTCGGCAGCTGTGCGGATAGCGTCACGCCTAGCGCACACACGCACTTTGCTATCGCTCGGTGAGGCTCCTTCCTCACTGCAATGCAGTCGACACCGCATCACCGCCAACGCCAACGCCACCGTCTTCGGCGCCCTTGATCCAACTCAAAGCTCTTCTCCTCCGCTTTCCCGCATGCTCGACGATAGCCCACGTTGAGCTGCTGCCCCTACATCGCCGCCGCAAATGCCGAACAAACACTCCACCAGCTACGCAAGATCCTTTCTCGACTCGCTCCTCACCCCCAAGAATGGCACCGCTCCCACCACCCCCACCCATCCGCAGTCCTACTCGTCCAACTCCACCACCGCAACCGCCAACACCGCGTCCTCGTCCGCTTCCTCCTCCAGCGGCGTAGCTCCTCTCCTCACCGCAGCATTCAAGCCGCACAAGCCCTCCTCGCTCTCCTCCTCGGCATCCGCTTCCGCCTCCGAGGATGGCGCGGCGCCAGATCGCGACTCGTCCGGCTACGACGCCCATCTCCCCTCCCAGCTCCTCTCCCAGCCAGACAATCCACCCAACGGCTTGACCGACGACGACGACGACGCCTCCTCCGTAGCCACATCGCCCCCGCTCTCCTCCTCCTTCAAGGCGCACCAGCTCTCCATCCAGGCCCTCTCCCACCACCGCACCTTCTCCACCAGCAGCAGCAGGCGCACATCCACATCGGCCCCCACCACCGACTACGCAGCCGACATCCTCGCCATCCTCAACGACGTCCATCTCGACGAGGAAGAGCGCATCGACAAGGTCAGAGCCACGCTCGCCAACGCTCTCTACGCCATCGAGGGCCTCCCTTCCCCCTCGGCGCGCATCGACAACCTCGTCCTCGACCTCATGCATCGCCATCGCGAGGACGTCCAGCCCAGCGGCTCCCTCTTCCCCACCAACCCCAGCCAGTCGCCCGTCCGCCGCCCCGCTTCCATCCGCACCTTTTCCACCTCGCGGCCCTGGACGCCCTCGCGCCCTTCCTTCTCGCCCGCATCCTCCTTCGGCACGCCTACAGAGATCCCCGCCACACTCTCGCTCGCCTCCCAGCGCGCCACCTCTCCGCATCTCGGTTCCAGCGCACTCGCCTCGCTCGCTTCCCCCACCGCCGCCGCCGCTTGGCCTTCGTCGGCCGCCAACGCAGCTCCCACCACCAGCGCAAGCCCGCGTCCCCATCCGGGCGTCATCGGCTCCGGCTCTCCGCGTGCATCTCCCCGCCCATGGAATCGAACCCTCTCCAACCTTTCGTCCACCAGCCTCGCCTCTTCCAACGGCGCTGCCCCAACCACCACCACCCTTTCCACCCTCCCTCCAGGTGTCATCGGCGGTGCCACCAGCCGCCCAGCCTCTCCGTCGCCGTTCGGCTCGCCCAAGCTCAACATCGCCGCCATCGAGTTCAAGCCGCGCGTAGCCACTCCCACCGCCTCGTCCACCGCTGGCCCTTCCGCTACACTCACGCCAACTCCTCATCTCGTGCGCCGTCCCAGCTCCAACTCCAGCAGCACCAACCTCGCCCTCGCCAACAAGAGCCACGCTGGCGCCGGTGACGATGATGACGACGAGTTCTCGCCCTTTGGCTCCGTCAAACCCACCCAGCAGCAGCCCATCAGCTTTGCTGGCTTCACCGCCTTCGATCCCAACGCCGGCTGGACCTCGGCAAACCACGCAAGCAACGACGCATATCAGCACTGGTCCAACTCCGACGCACACACCAGTCTCGCCCCGCCACCCGATTCGAGCGAGGCCAAGCCCGACACCAGCGCGCCCCTCACTCCTTTTGACATGCTCTATTCCATCCTGGTCACCGGCACCAAAGCCGGCTCGTCCGAGTGGAGCCCAGAGCAGGTGGACGAGGCGCTCGTCATGCACAACTACGACATCGAAAAGACGCTCGCTGCCATCTGGAACAACGACGGCAAGCCGCTCGGCGACGGCTCCCAGTCGCTCCTCGCCGGTGGACCCTCGCTGCCCCGAGCACCCGTTGCGCTAGCCTCCACCGATTCACCCCGCGCTTTCGCGAATCCGCTGCCGGCCACCGCCGGTGTCAAAGCCGGCGTCAACGTCATGTCCAGAGAGGCGCTTGGTCTGGCTGCCACGCGTGGACAGCGTCCGGGCCTTTCGCGCTCGGGCTCGTCCCAGTTGACGCCGCGATACGAGGTCGCTGCCGGTGCTGGTGCGGGAGCAGGCGGAGCAGGTGCCCGAGTGTGCCGCTACTTTTTGGCCGGAGAGTGTCGACGCAGCGACTGCCGCTTCTCGCACGACCTCGACAACCGCGCCGTATGCCGCTACTGGCTCAAGGGTCATTGCGCTCACAACCCGTGCAACTTTCTGCACGACTACGACGCGCTCAACCAGCTCGCCACGGGCATCGTCTCCGGCCTCAATGTCAGCGATAGCAGCCTGCAGCGACAAGCAACGCCCGAAGCGAGCGACTTCGCTGGTGCCGCGAGTGGCAGCGATGCAAAGGAAGACTTCCCTGAGCTCGGTGCGACGGGCAAGGACGCAGGCTCCAAGAGCTCGTATGCGGCGACGCTCGGAGGCGGTGCGGATGCATCCAGGAACCGGTGGGCGGCTACGGTGCAGAAGAAGGCGCCGGCGGATGCTGCGACCCGCGCGCAAGACGATGCGCAGGGTGTGATTAGCATCCATTCCAAAGCCGGGCCCATCCGCCCACAGCCAGCAGCGGCGACGACCAAGCCCACGGGCAAGGCGTCGTCGTCGTCAGCAGCGGCGCGAGGCTCAGCTCGTATTCCGCTGCGACCGTCTGCGCTGCTTCCGACGCTTCTAACGGGCAGCAGCGCGTCCGAGACGTACCTCGCGCACCGAGGCGATGTACTGTCGTTGGCGGAGCAGAGGAACAAGCTTCTGTCGCGCGCATCCGAGGCGTATCGCAAAGGCGACGTGGCGTCGGCGAGCAAGTACAGCAAGGAGGCATCGACGCTCAACCAGCAGTACGAGAGCGAGTCGCGCACGGCGGCGCATGCGATTGTCAAGGACCGACTCGGCGAGCTGCGTTCGCGGCTCAACGATCCGAACTTGTCCGGCTCCAACTCTGCGCAGAGCACCGAGGCTGGTGCGCGCAGTTTGCGCGGCAAGGTTGTGGGCAACGGTCTCGGTGTGTGTCTAGGCGTACTGCGGCCCGGGGCATTGCAAGGCTCGATTACGGCGAGCCTGTCGATGGAAGAGCGCACAGAGTGCCTGTTAGACCTGCATGGCTTGCACGCCAAGGAGGCGGTGGAGCTGACCGAGGAGTTCCTGCTGGGTCTCGAGGCCGAGGGCATCCAGGGACTCGCGTATCTGGCCATCGGCAAGGCAAAGCACAGCAGCAAGGAGACCGACAAGCGCCGCGTCAAGGTGGGCGGCTTTGTGAGGCAGTTCTTGAGCAGCTACTCGTATCCGTTTGCCGAGAGCGACGGCGTGCTTGTGGTAGATCATCTGTCGCACTCGTAGCACACCACAAGGACAATCAAAGTAAACATTCACACACACACACACACACACACACACACACACGTATGATGATGACGAGCGAGCGAAATGTGCTTTCCACTGAATATTTGGTGCGCGATTTTACCTCTTTCATCCGGTTTTGGACCTTTCGATTTTTTTTTTTAAGGGTGGCCTCCACCTCTTCTTGACCTTTTCTGACCGCACCTTCGCAGGTTCTCTCATATCCATCACCGAATCTTCGCTCCTGGCTGGATGCGCCTGCGCCCACTCGCCCCGCATTTGCTCTCTTCTGTGCTTCAGGCTCGGTCAATCGGCACCACCTCTGCACTTGCACGCGCATCTACCGCCCAGGCCGTGTGGACGCGCAAGATGGCGCTGCGCGACCGGTATCGTGACTGGCCCAAGGAGGCGTTGCTTGCGCGCATCGCCGAGCTCGAGGAGCAGTCCACCGCCCAAATAACTGCGCACTTACGACCCAGCACGCTCGAATCCGCTCCTTCCGGCTCGTCGATAGATCCAGACGGAAGTGTGGAGGGAAAAAAGGGAAAGGGAAAGAAGGAGAAGAAGCCCAAGGAGTTCGACTTTGGCGCGGCGGGATGTCGCAAGATCGCACTGCGCTTTTCGTACGATGGCGCGGGCTACTCGGGGCTAGCTGCGCAGAACACCACTGTACCAGGCTCGGGGTCGTCGCTGCCCACGGTGGAGGCGGTGTTGTGGGACGCAATGTGCACTGCGCGCCTCGTGGATCCTGCGTTGGGCATGGACGGCGCCGGATTCAGCAGGTGCGGACGAACGGACCGTGGCGTATCGGCGGCTGGCCAAGTCGTGGCGCTTTGGGTCAGGAGCAAGAAGCTCAACCACTGGACGGCGAGGCTTGAACACCAGGCCAAGTTTTCTTCGGACCCCATTCCGCTGTCGGAAGACCACGAGGCGTTGGAGGCGAAGCGCAACGCTCGACTTGAAGCCACGGAGCTGCCCTACGTGCAGATCCTCAACCGCATCCTGCCGCCCACGATCCGCATCCATGCATGGTCGCCCGTGCGTGCCGACTTTTCGTCGCGCTTCGACTGCGTATACCGTCACTACAAGTACTTTTTCCCCGCCGGTCCACCCTCGCTCTTCCTCGCCCAATCCTCCTCYTCCTCGTCGTCTGCTGCGGAGGCGACATCGACGCGGCTGGACATCGGACGCATGCGCGATGCAGCTGCGCGGCTGGTGGGCGAACACGACTTCCGCAACCTGTGCAAGATCGATGCGTCCAAGCAGATCACCAACTACCGACGGCGCATCGACGGCGTTTCCATCGACCGTGTCTCTTCGCACTGGCCCACTACACCCACCAACATCAACAGTACGCACGAGGGGGACGAGGAGATGTACGTGCTCAATCTGCGCGGCACTGCATTCCTGTACCACCAGGTGCGCAACATCATGGCCGTCCTCTTTCTCGTCGGTGCGCGCCTGGAGCAGCCTTCGGTGGTCCAGGAGCTCATGAACACGCACGAGGGCGCCATTGCTACCGACCGTGTCAAGATGCGGCTCGCTGCCCAGGCCGCGCGTCAGGGCGATGGAGTTCAGTGGTGGCTTCCCGTCAACGCCACAGCCACCACTACTGGTGCATCCCCAACCGACGTGCCGATGTGGGTCGACCGTCCTCCCACTCACCCCGAGGATGGGCGGTTGGAAATCTACGCCACCAAGCCCAACTACGAGATGGCTTCGGACCGCCCTTTGGTGCTGTGGGAATGCGGCTTCCTTCCCACCGACGTCGAGTGGCGTGTTGGCGCATACGACGGCCCCCTCGACCAAATTTCGGGCCCTGAAGCGGATGAAGATGCGTGTGCGGCAAGTTCGGCGCTGCTGCGCGTGCACAAGACGTGGACGCAGCACGCGGTCTCCACCGAGCTCGCACGCCACTTTGTGCTCGCCTCCGCCCCGCCGCACGGTACACTGCCGAGCCGGACGAGGTTCCAACATGCCGCCTTTCCCTATCTCGACTCCAAAGTGCAAGGCGGTAGTGCGGGAGAGGGAAAGGGGGCGGTGGTTCCGTTGGGAAATGGCACGGGCAGGGGCGCGGCGAATTACGTGCCGATGCGCGAGCGCCCGCGCGAAGAGTCGTACGAGCTCAAGAACCAACGCTGGGCCGACACCACCGGTCGACGTCGTGCGGAACGCCGAGCCGAAGCCCAAGCCGAACCCGCATCTCACGACGACTGAAAATTGCAAAACGCCATTGTCACACCATCATCCTTCAAAAGTGGTTTGGGAAGCACGAACGAGTGGATGAGAAATTGCATTGCGAGGCGCGGGGAGGGGAGTCTAGAATCGGAGCTGGCCTTTCGTGCGCGGGAAGGGGACGACGTCCTTGACGCTGGCGGTGTTGGTGATCCAGGCAAGCAACCTTTCGACGCCCATTCCAAAGCCTGCATGTTCCACCGCTCCACCGAACCTCTTCAGCTCGTCCGTGTACCATCCCAACTTGTCTGCGCTTGCACCCAGCTGTTGCAGGTTGTCCGCCAGGACGTCGGAGCGGTGTTCACGCACCGATCCGCCCACGAGCTCACCCAGCTCGGGGATGAGCAGATCGAAGCACTCGACCAGGTGCGCTTCGAGCGGCGCGGCGCGCTTCATGTAGAACGCCTTGTGCGCGAGCGGGTAGTGCGTCACAAACACCGGGCCCATCTGCGCGGCCAGGTACTTTTCATGCTCGCTTGCCAGTCCCCCCTCCTCGCTCGGCTGCACCTCAAACGTCCCCCCCGGTGCACGCGAGAGGATGTCCAACGCTTCGCGGAAGGTAATCCTCTTCCACTCGTCCCGCACCACCTGCTCCAACCGCTCCCTATGCTGGGTGTCCCCCAACGCCTCCATATCCTCTGCCCCCTCCAACGCGCTGCGGATGGCAGCCTTGACCATGCCCTCGGTGACGTCGAGGATGCCGTCGAGGCCGGTAAAGTACATTTCGACTTCGGCCATCCAGAACTCGACCAGATGGCGGTTGGTCGCACTCCTCTCGGCGCGAAAGGCAGGGTTGAGCGTCCACACCCTGCCCAAGCCTAGGCCGGCGGCTTCGAGGTGCAGCTGCGAGCTGACGGTCAGGTACGCCGGTTTACCGGACCAGAACGACTGCATCGGCTGCTGAGCGCGCACATCCGCATCGGCGACCACCTGAAACACTTCGCCGGCGCCCTCGCAGTCGGAGGCGGTGAGGACGGGGCAGGCGATCTTGACAAAGTCGCGCGTGGCGAGGTAGGCTGCCATGCCGCGTTCGACACGGTCGCGCGTGCGTGCCACCGCCGCATACCGCGGCAGCCTCCCCAGCAGGTGCGGATTGCGCCGTTCGGCCAGCGACGCAGCATACGCTGCCTGCTCCACCTTGTGCGTCAGCGTCGCCAGCGGGTACGTGGGGTCGCTTCGCGCGAGCATCTCGACCGTGTGTGCATCCAGCTCCACCTCTTGCCCTGGTTTCGAACCGCGTCCGCGCTTAAGGTCGCCGACGAGACGCACCGCCGTGCCCACGGTGAGCCCCGCAGTGTCCGGATGCGATCGTACCACCGCCTGCAACGAGCGCGCGCCCGCCAACGATCCATCCGTCACCTCGAGAAACGTAATCGCCTTTTGCTTGCGCGTCGACCGCAACCACCCCTCCACCCGCACGGGCACCTTGTCCTCTCCGCTCTGCAACGACTCGTACGCACGCGCCATGACCCTCGCCAACGACTCTGGCACCTCCTCTACCTTGCGTCTTGCACTCGTACTCAACCGCCTCTCGTCTCCAAACCTGCCCACTGCCCGTTGGGGCTTGTTCTTCTTGAGACTCGATCCGAACACGTCGCGTTTGGTCCTTGGCCGCGACGGTGCTTGTGCGGTCTCCTGTTCCCACGGCTTGGGTTTGGCGTGTTTGCCCGCCTCAAGCTCGCGCCAGATGCCCTCAATGTCGTAGTTGAAGCGCGCCTGTTCGGTCATGACATGCACCATGCACCAGTCTGCATCGACGAGACACCAGTTGCCGTCGCCCTTCTTCCCTCCCGCCTTGGTCCTGCTCGTGACGCCCAACGCGGATGCATCGGCTGCCGACATGACCAGGCCCTCGTACCGCACGGGCTGAATGCCCTCCTCATCATCGGGCATCTCGTCAGCCATTTCGTCCTCTTCGATCTGGGGCGACTCGCCCTCGTCTACGAGTTCCGCCTCTTGCAGTCTGAGGATTTCGGCGAGTTCGGACTCTTCGCGCTCCGACGCCCGTTCGGCAGCACGCCTGTCTTGGCGACTGCGCGCCTCGCCGGTGATGGCCCACTTGGATCTGAGGATGCGGCGGATGCTCTCGACGCCGACGCGGAAGCGCTGCGAGAGCTCAACAACATCAAACTGGTCCGGATCCGATGCGTGCAGCAGCCGAATGCCCTCCTGTGCCTCGCGCGACAGGATCTTGGGCGGCCTCCATCCGTCCGGGAACTTCTTCTGCAGTGCGATGCGGTGCACCGCCCAGTCGGGCAGACTCTTTCCGAGCTCGTGTTCGATCCTCGACATTCCCTTTGGTCGGGGTGTGGCCGTCGACGCCGACGCTGAGGCTTGGGTTGATTGGGATGGCGGGGTGGTGGGATGGTAGCGGGGAGCCGATGGACCTGGACCGAGGAAGGCGTCTAGGTCGAGTTCAGCTTCCATTGCGGGCGGACGGAGGTGCTTAAGGAACCTGCCGATATCCAGGGCGACACGACGCACGCTGCCGGCCGCGCTGCTCTTGACCTGCACCACGACGATCCAGTCGTTGTCGCCGTACGCATCTGCACTCGGATCCCGCGACAGCGAAGCGGGGTGGATGAGCGTAACTGGGGTGAGCTGGTCCTGCTCGTCGCTCGGGCGTGCTATCAAGTTGGCCGACGGCCCGCTGACGAGATGCGCCTTGAGCGCCGCCACCGCCTTGGGTTCTTCGACCTTGGGCTGCAGCGGGATGTAGGAGAAGGCGTTGGAGGCAGCTGTGTCCACAAGCTCGGGTGTTGATTCTTCGAGCTGAGGCTCTGCTGGTGGATCTACGGTCTCGGTCTGGAGGAACCACGGGATGGCGGGGTCGGTGCCGCTGAGCTCGTCGCTCACATTGGAGGGTGTTACTGCTTCTGCATGGTCGTGTTCGTATTGCTGCTGTTCCGGTGCGGCTCGACGAGGCAGCTGTCGGGGCAAGCTGCGCGCTGCACTTGAGCTGAGCAGACGATGCGCTGCGGTGGATGGTGTTGTGGTCGTACGCGAGCGCGGCTCTAAGCTGATGACTGCGTACGAGGTGGATGGGAGGGGGTTGGCCGCAGTAGCAATCGGCGATGCCAGGCTGGTGGCTGCTCTGCGAGACCACCTCGAAGCTCGCGTGAGCATGTTTGCGGGTATTCAATTCTGGTTGACGTGTTGGTGGTGGTGGCGGAGGTGGTGCTTCTTCTTTCGAATGCTCAGTTGTGAGAGTTGCTGCTCCACTTTTTCTCGGCGAAGTGGAAGAAAAAGGGTTCAGCTTGGGGCGGCTCGAGAAAATCGAAGGACAGCGCTGACTCAGCATGACCTGAGCGTTGGAATTTGATTCCGTGCGAAATGGCGGCGGCGGCCGAGGCGACGGGCAACCATCTATCTGCTTTGGACTCTTGTCGGCGGCGGCGGGGCGAAGCTTGTCACCATCTCGTCGTTGTTGCTACCATCCGTTGATCAACACCCAGCACACATCATCATCATGCGTAAGTCTCCCCCCCCCCCCCCCCCCGTCGTACCACGTATGCCAGCGCTTGGTTTGGGATTTGCATGTGCTGATGCGGGTTTCTGTTGGAGATTGGTGTAGCCGTCAAGCAGCTCGACACGCCATACCCACTGATCGATGCGGATCCGCACTTTTCGCGCGTGGTGCGCAGTTTCCGCGGTTCGGACTACGCCGCCTGGGCGGGAGCGACTGCCGCTTTCCCGTCGGCGATCTATATGATGGAGCTGTTTGATCCGACTCGACCCAAGCGCGGGCTGGGCAGTGCGCTGCGTCTGTCGTCGTTCCTGGGGCTGTGCGGTGGCTTCCTGTTTGCCTACCAGCGCTCCTCGTTCCGCTTCTGGGGCTGGCGCGAGAACGAGATCGAGCAGCAGGCCAACAAGGCTGCGCTCGACGCGGGGATCAAGCCTCCCGGTACCGATCCGAGCAAGAGCGACCTCAGCGAGTACATGCAGGGCGTCGCCCACAGGAACTCGGCCTTCTCCCAGTTGAAATTCAGTAAGCACGAACCCCCCGACCCCAATTCTCTGATCCACCAACGCTCAGTTTTGCTGACTAGATGTGCGCTTTGACAGGCACGCTGCCTTGGTTCAACCTGGTCGACCACCCATACCACGGAACGCAGCAGGAATCGTCGTCGTCGTCGTAGAATGCCTCGCTGCAAGTGGGGCATTGCACTCTGCGCTTTCCCTGTGCCCAATTTCTTTCGAATCGACTCGTCCAAAACTCACTGTGCCAACACGAGCATGCTTTCCACGAGCCGCAGCGCGTTCTCAGACAACGAGGAGGCGGAAGAGAAAGAGAGAGAGAGAGAGAGAGAGAGAGAGAGAGAGCAAGAGAGAGAGAGAGAGAGAGAGAGAGAGAGAGAGGGAGGCTAACGTGCAATTGACAGAGAGTGAGAGACAAGATAAAAGTACAGAGCGGGCGGCAATACGCCCAAGCAACCACTTGAACACCGCGGTGGCTTGGGGGGACTAGAGCTGGTTCTTCTGGGCGGGCAGTTCGGCCAGCGCCTGTTTGAGATCCTTGTTATCCGGATCGAACTGGAGTCCCAACTCGAAGGCCTCCCTTGCCTCCTTCCACCTCTGCAACCCGACGAGCGCCTTTCCCTTTCTGTAATGACCCTTTGCCCACGGTTTCTTGAGCTTGGTCACTGCCTCTGCATCGCACAGCGCGCCGATCCAATCCTCGCAGCTCGCAAACGCCGCGGACCTGTTGGCCAGACACAGGCTCAGCTCGTCTCTCGCCACCTGGTTCGCCTCCCACAGCGGCCTGCTTGCCGCGACGTCGATGGCGAGCGTGTACATCTTGACCGCCTCGGCCCAGTCCTTGTTTCGATACGCCGTGTTGCCCTGCTCCTTGGCCTGATTGATCGCCATGGATCGCTGCGGCGCAATGGCGTTGGGCGGGGGTGGAAAGGCCACGTTGGGTGGAAGACCTTTGATCGAGCGAATGAGCGCATTGAGCACCGTCAGATCCAGATCCGGCACGGGCGTATGCAGCGTGCTCGTCTCGGCATCCAGCGCGAGCGGAACGTGCTGGAAGCCGGCATCGGTGATGGCAAGCTGCTCGGCGGTAGGTGCAGGTGGGCCCTGCTGTGGTCCTGCGTTCATCCTTGCCAGCAAACAAACCGCAATCGATCGTGCAAGTTGATGTGCAAGTGCAAGATGGAGCGTGAGGGGTGGGGGGGTGAAGTGCAACCGGTCGGAGCGTGGAATGCGCCGTCCACCCCCGCTTGGCATCTGGCAGCTCCACCTCATCACCCTTTCCCGCCTCTTTCCAGCGCCAACCAGCGCCAACCAGCGCCAGAAAGGCTGAGCTGGCCGATTTCTTCTTGAAAATTCGCAACTTTGTTAGATCGTTCAGCAAACCGACTCGCACGGTTCAGCGCCGCCGTCGCTGTCCGCGCTGCATTCCCACTCCACACTCGGTCCAGGGTCCTGCTCATCCTCATCCCCTTTGTTGCGCTTCACCCGCTCTACCTCGCGCTGCTTCGCTCCTCGCCACACCTTCGCACCCGACAGACACAGTGGACGACGCTCGTAACACCTCCTTCACTACTCTCGCTATCGTTGTCGCCACCGCTACTTGGGCTGGGTTTCGGCGATGATCCGCTTCATCCTCGTGCAGAACCGGCAGGGCAAGACGCGGCTGAGCAAGTTCTACGTTCCGTACGACGACGACGAAAAGATCCGTCTGCGCGGCGAGGTGCATCGCCTCATTGCACCACGCGATCAAAAGTACCAGTCCAACTTTGTCGAGGTAGGCTCCCGTTCCCCCTTCTTGACCCTCCTCCAACTCTTGGCTGACATTGGTTTGTTTTGTGGGGGGGTTGAAAGTTCCGCAACTACAAGCTGGTGTATCGTCGGTATGCGGGGCTCTTCTTCTGCGTATGCGTGGATGCAAACGACAACGAGCTGGCTTATCTCGAAGCCATCCACCTCTTTGTCGAGGTCCTAGGTACGTCCACTCCCCCCCTTCCTTCCCCTTTCCCAACTTCAAACCTCAACTCACACCGACTTTGACTGGGGCAGATGCGTTCTTCGGGAACGTGTGCGAGCTCGACCTGGTCTTCAACTTTTACAAGGTATACGCTATCCTCGACGAGGTCTTTCTCGCCGGCGAGATCGAAGAGACTAGCAAACACGTCGTGCTCGCGCGACTAGACCAACGTAAGCC